>NW_016221608.1:0-1482 GCF_001687245.7 Rhagoletis zephyria
TTGCTCCAGGACAGATTAAACTCTTTGAGCGAGTATGTCGTATTGGCCCCACTAAAGCTCCCTCTCCTTTTGGTGTCATCCAAAGCTATACACGAGCTGGTTACCGCATCTCACACGTGCGCTATTCAGATGGTCCAAGGTGCGATTACGAAAACACAAATATCGGCATTCAGTATGCGAATAGTTCTCAACCATACCCCAATACACTCGACTCGATGCTAAAATTTTTTAATACAAAAAGTGAGTACATGTGAAAAATTAAGANTTTTAAATTTACTCACAAACTCACACACACATTATCATTTTCAATCTCAAGCAACAAAAATTTGGAACAATTTCAATTTTTTATTTTCATTTTTTTACGATTTTAAAATGTTGGAAAACTTCAAAGAAAAAATCATGGCCGACAAATTGAGAGAACGGTTCTACCTTGCTATGTTTTTATCATGGAATTTTCAATTAAAACATATGTATGTCATCAACCTTGACTTCATATCCCATTTCTCATTACACACTTTTATTGAGATCATAAATTTAAACATTGCCACAGTGCTCTACTATATATGTAAGTACTACGTTTCCTACTAAAAAACGTGTGCTTTGTTGACATTTTTCGCCCTACCCCAAAAGTCATAATTCATACATTGCCATATACATATGTACATATGTATGCATATTCATACGAAATTTCCATTTGTGTATATACACGGCGTCCGACCATGAACAAAAAAGTCAGTGCGCTAAAGAGAAATTTGTTATCATTTGTTCAGTTCTTCTTTTTGTTTTTTTTTTGAAGCAAACATTTTATTTTATGGATCCGACTTGAATTGCCGCGGTGAGCGTTGATTGTGGCACATTTGATTGTGAAATATTTTTTAATGTTTTATTTTTTTCATATTTATTTGCTGCAGGGCGCAACTTCTCAGAAGCGTATTTGCATGAACTGCAAACTGAAAGCGGTACAATATGCTGAAAAATACATCTATATTTTGTTTGTTCCACTTTTTGTATGGAAGTTGCTACCTCCAGGGAAACTCATTAGCAACCAGAGTACCGGTCGTTCACAATTGAATATGAAAGCAATACTTTTCGTTAAATCAATTCAGAAAGTCTCCTTTTTTCGCAACCGTTTTCTTGGCAGGATAGCTTTCTCTCCGCAACCGGGCTTTGTCGGACCTGGACATCTCAAAAACGGGGACCGTGGTTTAATGCTTAAGCCGGGGAAACCCGCCAACGCAATAGAGTCTTGTCGTCCAACAACACTTCCTTCCCCAGTAGCGAAGACTCTTGGGGCTTTTCCACCCCCGCACTATACGTACCACCTGACTCCAGCGGGGCACCACCTGGACAAGGAAGGTCAGCTGGGAATTCACGTTTTCCAACGATGAATAACCCAAAAATTCTCGGATTTACCTTCGGTAGCCTGCTCTTCTTCTCGGCGCACACAACCGCAATTGTCAATAGAGTACAGAGCCGCAACAA
>NW_016221609.1:0-1482 GCF_001687245.7 Rhagoletis zephyria
TTCTTTTTGCATTGATTTCAATCAATGGCGTTCCAGAAACAAAAACAATTAAAAATTAATAAAGTGTTTGAACAATTTTAGCCTTAAAACTTTAGGCAAAGAAGTACCAAAATTACTAATTTTTTCAAAGTCACTCGAAAAAATCATGTTTTTTTTAAATAACTTTGGGAAGTTTTCAAATAGAATTTTTATATTGCAGGTAATGAAAGAAGGCATCAAATATAGCATAGCTGTTAAGTTTCAGGAGTGTGCCACCAACTTAAAAAAACGGCAGCACGCAGAATATTTATCGCAGCCGTTTCGTCATTTTTTAAATGTAACGATTTTTTAATTTTAAAAGTTTATGATACCGCAAAATGTCAACATTAAACGGTGAAAATGTTCATCTTGCCAAAACGAACCAATCTAGAGTAATAATACTAGCGTGCCACCAAATGAAAAAAAAAAAATTACATTGATTATAAGGTGACAATTTTTATTCGTGAAGAAAAATACAGAATAATATAAAGTTAAGGCGTGCGGGTTCATGTGTCAGCTGCCAGTGTATGGTGTTGCGGGGCGTAGCAATTACATACACAACTATGGCTTTTTATTTCGAATTTTTTTGGTATATCTTTTTTAAGTTTTCATTTAAGTACAATTTCGCAATGGATTCTTGTTCTTTATGTAAAACTGAAGAAAATGCATTGTGTCAGATAAGTGTGCCACCATTTTTGACTAAAATCACGTTTTTGTTGCAAAATGTAACAACTCGTAAGATTTGCGCATATACATACATAAGTATATAGAATGCCTACATTCATACAAATAAGTTCGTCGCTATGTGTGACGCTTAATAAACATGTTTTGTGTCTGTGGCGCTCCTTGGATTGAAATTTTTACTGCTGCCGGCAATGTGTTATTTTATAATTTTTTATACACCATACTACGTTTTCATTTAAATTCATCTTCAGCCGACACAAAATATGCGTACACACCTTTTCACATAATTTAATAAGGTAAGATTTAATTCAAACTTTTGTTGTTTATTAAATAAATATGCACAGAATTTTGTTCACAAATTTGTTTAGAAGAATCTGAATGTGTGAAATTCCAAGAAATTATCAACATGAAAATAATTCTGGCACAAAGAAAAGTCACGCCGTGGACAGCACAAGAAATTATGGCGTTGCTCACGGTAAATTTGGCAAGACAATTACACGATCTTGGTAGTAATTAAAGTGTTTTTGTGACTTAAAACATCCAGTGCCTGAAGGTATGCTACAATCGAAAACAACTGTGGCACCAAACTGAATACAAAGCTCATATACAAACCCACATTTGCAAAAACGCTTCATTTATGTAGGAATTTCGTACACGGCTCAAATATCAAATTGAGAAAATAGTTGAAGCATGCAATAAATTTCTGGCACCACAGTCCATGCCCCACTTAATCTGGGAAAATGCTCTAAGTACTTAGTTCTGGTTCATGGAAAAGGTTTT
>NW_016221610.1:0-1482 GCF_001687245.7 Rhagoletis zephyria
CACAGTGAGAGAATGAACAGCAACAAGAGTGTCTAAACGAGCAGCAACAAATACTTGAGAGAGTGGAAACGGCCTCTGATCAGAGAGTGGTGCAGAAATAATCGTCGCTAAAAAACAACAACTAAAGTGTTACCTAGCGGTTGAAAAACAAAACAAAACACAGCTTGGCGATACATGGTTCACTGTTCACTTTCTGGTCAGTTCCACGTCTGTTTGTGATTTCTAGTGCACCACTCCTGTCTGCCCAACTGTTAATCTTTTTCAGTGTGCCTTCAAAACCTAAAAGTAAGTATTCATTACATCCTGTGTGCCATCATCTAATTTTCTATTGTTTTCCATTTTCTTTTTAGTCGTACCAACAAAATGCTTTTTTGCAAGTCGAGCACCACCGCTACACTCTTCAGCATTGCTTTCTTTGTACTGCTGGTAGTATTTTTATTTTTTTTACCAAAGAAGCTAAAACCCAGTGGTGACCACGGCTCTATGGAGTATGCACTTTAAAACTGTGTGACTGATTTGCTGACAAATGGACGTTTCGACCATTTCAACGCTCCCCAAGTTAAGGTAGGGTTTCAAAGTTTTCTCTTTATCGTAACATTGTAAGCTAATAATTAGTCTTTTTCCTTTTTTCAGGCCTTTTGCTGCAGCATTGCAAAGTACCGCATTTGTGTGGTTAGTGCAGTAATGAACTACTGCGAGAAGAACATAAGCCGAGTTGCCTTTCTCCAGTCTGTTGCAAAAACCACCAACATTCAAAACAACGTCAATGGCTATGAGGAGAATCACTGTGGCGTGCACGGCGCCCAACTCTACGATTGCGCCTACATTAATGAAGTTCTCCAAATGGCTCTGTTTGTCCTGGCAATTGTTGTAGTTGCCTTCTTTTTCATCTACAACATGGTTAGCAAAAGCTTCATTTTATCCTTGATTTGTCATCTTTAATATAACCACTGTTTTTGCAAAGTAAATTTTTTATCAATCTTGTTAGGGAACTTTTTTAAAGTTAAATTTTTATACACCCTTTGTTCTCATATAGTACTTCCCCTGTCAATCTAATTTTTTTGTTGTTTGATAAAATTCAAATTAGATTTAAATCACTCTTGTAATTAAAACTTTGAGTTTTTGATTTTTTGTGTTTTTACAATCTACTTTTAAAACGCTGACCCTTTCAGGTCAAATCGTTTAAACTTTGTGTTTTATTTTTCACAAACTAATGTCTTTAACCACCATTTTTCCCCACTAAAAAATGCTGCCACCAGCGCCTTTCAGTGACTAACCCGGTCTTTGCTGGCACACGCCTGTCACTGAATGTAGTCTCATCGTTTGCACCCTCTCTTCTTTAGATTGCTTATCTGATGCTGATGATGACCGGTGAGTGTCACTTCCCAGCAGACAGACTGCATATAAAGGCAGCAGTTCACCAATAGCCACACTCAGTCAGAGCTGAGCTCTCATCGCGTTCACATCACTCACTCATCCATT
>NW_016221611.1:0-1482 GCF_001687245.7 Rhagoletis zephyria
GGGAATAGTGCACTAGTGCACACCACTCTTATTTTGCACTCTTATTCTATTCTTCCTGTTTCTCTTTCCACACTAAGTGATCACCCCATGGTCATCGCATGTGTCCCATTGTTTGCCAACACACACATACACACACTCATTTTCTCGGTAATCGCTTTACTGTTGTCGACACACTGTTACTGCACACACACAAACAGTAAATTGAGAATAAATAGCTGCAAGTTAAACTGGCGACAAAGATGTGTGTGTGTGAGCCAATTAAGTCAATTAAGCTCATCATTGTTTTAGTGTGTGTTTAAACTTTGCCCCCGTTAATGTCAAAATTATCAACAAATAAAAATGATAGTAAACTTCGGCAACGGACTATATTTAAAAAAAAGTATTATTCTGTTTTCTCCTCTCTTTTTAATGTGTCGCATTTTAACAAAAGCATTTCATTTTTATTGCCAAGAGCATCTTTTTTTTCACTGCAAACGTTGCTTGTAATTTGTAGTAAACAAGAATTTTANGTTATTCTGTTTTCCCTTCTCTTTTTAATGTGTCGCATTTTAGCAAAAGCATTTCATCTTTATTGCCAAGAGCATATTTTTTTCACTGCAAACGCTGCTTGTAATTTGTAGTAAGCTAGAATTTTACTTTAACTGCCGTTTAGGCAAATTCGCAGCTAGTACTTTTAAGTACAGTACTGTTCTCTAAATTCACTTTTGCAAAAGCTTACATTCAAAATTTAAAGAAAAAAATAGTTGCTCGATGTTCCGCCGTGATTTATTATTGTGTTGCGGCAGACATCAACGAGTTCTAGCAAATGATACGCTGCTTTGCTGCTGGTGTTGCTAAATTTTTTATTCAAATTCAAATAAAGAGAAGTCAGCAAAACACAAGGGAAAATCGGTTCGTGCGTGAGAGTATGTGTGCAAATGTGCAAATGCGTAAATGGGCCTCCAGGCAACNCCCTAGCAAATGATACGCTGCTTTGCTGCTGCTGCTGACTTTTTGTTCTGCACAGAATTTAAATAAAGAGAAGTCAGCAAAACACAAGGGAAAGTCGGCTCGTGCGTGAGAGTATGTGTGCAAATGTGCAAATGCGTAAATGGGCCTCCAGGCAACCAGTTTTTTGTGCATCGGCATTTGCAAATTGACAAGGCAAAGCTGCTGCTGCTGCTGCTTTTTACTATTATACTAGAAAATGCAGACAGTATGCGAGTTTGGGCGCAAATTAGCACGGGTGCAGCAGCAGGAGGAAAATGGCCTAAAACAGTTCTCGGTTTCACGGCACAATAATTGGTAATCGACTCTTGCCAATCTAACGGCATTTGACTTTTAAGCCTTTTTTGCCGCTGCTGATGCTGCATTAGAAAGAAAGAGAAAACTTTATTACTGCTAAATATGTCTAAATTGTGTTGTAATCGGCAAAGAAGGTTGTAATTTAATTACCACCTCATTAGCTTCATCAGCCAGGACAGAAACAGTGCTCGTTTTTTT
>NW_016221612.1:0-1482 GCF_001687245.7 Rhagoletis zephyria
CCACTTGAAACTTGCACATTATTGCAATAAAATTAAAAGGGCTTTACATGTATATACTCAAAAAATTGTGAGAAAATAATTTTTTACATTTGGATGAACTTTTTTAGATTTTTTTAGTTTTCTACATATGTAGTTTTAAATTTGGGTTTATATGGACTTCTTCAGAGAATGAACTTTATTTTAGTGAAAATTCTTAAAAATAAATAAATAAACATAAGTGGAAAACAATATCACTTTGAAATGAGGTGCCCTTGATATGACTGCATGTACATTAGGGTCGTCCAAAAATAGTAAAGTCGGAATTGTAATGCTCTCACGCCCTAGGATTGTTCTATAAGGAAAAAAAGTGTACCCCTATTTTCTTATTTTAAAATCAAAAAATATTTATAGGTCGCTCAAAGCGCTCAAAGTTTTCCAAGTATGTTTGTATGGGGAAAAAACAACTTTTCAAAGAAATGGTATAGAATTCTTGAAAATCAATATTTTTCAAACGGAAAACTCTGGTTCTCTTCAGGAGACTTACAATAATAATACCCAATTATTTATTTAACCATTTTTTAATACTAGGGATTTTTTATTTGTCCCGCCATTGCATTTTTTGCGGTTTTTGTGGGTTTTTGGCGGACCTACAAATTATACTTCACCGATTTGAAATCCGACAATTTTTGGATAACCATGGAGCTTGCACTTATTTATATATAACTCGGTTATGTATGTAGCTACTCCACAGATTGGCCTAACTAAGTCGATTGGCCTCACCGACCAATTATANTGTCACCCACTTCACCGATTTCAAATCCGACAATTTTTGGATAACCTATGGAGCTTGCACTTATTTATATATAACTCGGTTATGTATGTAGCTACTCCACAGATTGGCCTAACTAAGTCGATTGGCCTCACCGACCAATTATATATATAGAGGCGTGTTGAGAAATTTCTCAAGAAAATTTTTAAATGCTTATATGTATGTATTTTGTCACCCACTTCACCGATTTGAAATCCGACAATTTTTGGATAACCTATGGAGCTTGCACTTATTTATATATAACTCGATTATGTATNCCCTAACTAAGTCGTTTGGCCTCACCGACCAATTATATATATAGAGGCGCGTTGAGAAATTTCTCAAGAAAATTTTTAAACGCTTATATGTATGTATGTATTGTCACCCACTCCACCGATTTGAAATCCGACAGTTTTTGGATAACCTATGGAGCTTACACTTATTTATATATAACACGATTATGTATGTAGCTACTCCACAGATCGTGACTTTTGAATTGATTTTTTCGCTCTATTTTAAACTAATTTGAAATTTTAAAAATTGCCTGCACATCAGCATCAAAATACCTTTCTAATGATATATAATTGTTTATACCTTAGAAGTACAGTTTAGCCGTAAAAGGGGTGTAAAGGAAACATGATTGCCTATTTATATAATTGATAATTGGTCGGTGAGGCTAAACGACTTAGTTAGGG
>NW_016221613.1:0-1482 GCF_001687245.7 Rhagoletis zephyria
TTGCCATAGAACTCTGTTTCGCTGCCACCATCATACGCTGCTGCCGTCTCTACTGCTGCTTCGTTATACGCCAACGTTCGCATACGTTAGCTCGCTGTCGCTGCAAACACTAATCGTTGCTGCGATTTCGTTTTCTCGTCGCTGCGCCAGCGGTAAGTGTACGCATACATTGTTTCGCTGCAGTTGGTAAATTTGCGTGCTGCTGTTATTGGGCTTATCGTTGCCATTGCACTCTGTTTCGCTGCCACCATCATACGCTGCTGCTCAGCTGCTGCCGTCGCCACTGTTGTACGTTAACGTATGCGAACTCTATTTCACACCCGCTGCAAACCCTAGTCGTTGCTGCGATTTCGTTTTATCGTCGCTGTGGGTTAACTGTAAGTTTACACATATTTTTTCGCTGCATTTGGCACATTTGCGTGCTGCTGCTGCTTGACATTGATTTTCGCTAGTTTCTCACTCTATTTAAAATGTCTCTAGAAGAGTTGAAACAACAAAGGGCTAATATCAAGAAGAATATTTCCCGCATCAAAAACATTGTTGAGGCTAGTCTACGACCAGGTGGTAAACACTCTCCGTAGCTGAGTATAAATGTCGGCTTGGAATTCTTGAATCGTACTTTAAGAATGTGTTGTCTACCCAAACCGACATCGAGAGGCTGGATTCGGAGGATGGTGGTCGTACATCACAACGAAGTTGACCATTCAGACCCAACTAACTGAAGATCACAACGCCACAATTTCAGAAAGCACTTGTGTCATGCAGGCAAGTTCTAAACTTCCCAAACTTAAACTTCCTTCATTCAGCGGTAAATATTCTGAATATACAAATTTCATAACATCCTTTAAGCAAATAATTGACCGTGAGTATAGCCTCTCAAACATAGAGAAATTTAATCATTTACGCAATTGTCTCCAGGGTCCAGCGTAAGAAAAAATTGATGCGTTGCCAGTTTCTAATGAAAACTATCCGAAGGCATTGGATAGACTTAAGGTTCGGTATGACAATGCAACCTTAATATTTTTAGAAAACATATGTTCGCTGTTTGAACATTCGTCAGTTTCCAAGTCCAATGGCGCCCAGTTGAGAAGTCTCATTGACAAAGCGTCTGCGATTTACGGCTCATTATTGTCATTGGGCACAGAAAGCCAAATTTCACAAGCCATGCTTATTTATTTAGTTTTACAGAAGGCAGATGAGGAGCCAAACCGTAAATGGAAGGAGTCTCTAGATTTTAAAACATTACCGACCTGGAACGATTGCACCAAGGTTTTGGAGAGACATTGCCAGTACCCCGACTCGATTGATAACTCTCAAGCCAAGAGCCATTCATTTGCTTGTTCGAGTCCGCCATGTTCGGTGTGCTCCAGCAACAGTCACAAAATACATAGTTGTGATCGCTTCAAGGCACTTAACGTGTCACAGCGTTTTGGCCACGCAAAGAAGATGGGCCTTTGCATAAATTGTTTGTCAAAGGGCCAC
>NW_016221615.1:0-1482 GCF_001687245.7 Rhagoletis zephyria
AGGGTTGCCACCTGCTAGAAATGTCGAATTTAGTTTACTTATACACAAGGTATAGGAAATATCAAAATATGGATGTCAAACAAAGTAGTGTTAAGAAATCTTTAGTTTGAACTCTAAGAATATTTTTGAGGTATTGGAAGAGAGCCGCCAGCTGTGTAAAAAATTATAAAAATTCAAAATATTTTATAAGTTAAACGAACTATTACAATATGGAAAATTAATCGAGGGGGTTTGAAAATTTTTTATTTCTGAACTGTATTTAGCGGGGTTGCCATATGTTTGGAAATTAAAATTCCACTTTATTCATAAGTTAATTAAAATATATATATAGCAGTGTCCGGCGACGGCGAATTAACAATGATTAAGCTTGAAAGTACTTTTGAGGTGGGCTGCCACCTGTCTGAAAGGTGTAACTCAATTAAATAATTCAAAAGGTATACAAAATATAAAAATATCGTAGTCAAACAAAAAAATTTTAAGAAATATTTAGTTTTAACATTTCGAATGTTTCAAGGGAGTTGCCACGTGTTTCAAAAGTTACATTCAAATCATTCAGTAAGTTGGATGAATTATTTAAAGATGGGTATAAATCGAAATTGGATTGAAAGGGATTTATTCCTGACCTTGATTTAGGAGGGTTGCCGTTTGTTCGAACAATCAATTTCTAATTACTTACAATGTTTTTTTTTTTCTCGAAGTAATGTTGCATTTATTTTGCCCTGCACCAGGCCTGTTAAATTTTCGTGTTCTTTTCTCAGCATCTTCACATGCATATTGCGTGCTCTTTCTTTAAAATGTTGCACTCTGATAATGTTGCCATATAAGAAAGTGGCATTTTTTTCGAAAACAGAAAGCGCCATTCGTTCATCAGTTTATTGAAATACATGCGTATCACAAAGTCAGAGGGAAGATATTGAAGAAGATTTTAGTTTGAGAATACTTTTGAAAAGGAATTTCAAAAATGTGAGGTCAATTTATTTTTTTAATCAAGAACTTTAGTCATCGGTATAGGTTGATTTGAAATTCGATGAAAACAAAAAACATGCACTATGCGAGACTGCTCTTCACAGAGAAACGGCTGCACGGTTTTGATGAAATATGGCACTCGGATTTCCTATAGCTCTGACTAACATTTGAAATATTTTTTTAAGTTATCGAATTTCAATTCCAATCCAATCAGACGAGCTTGGTCTGACGGCTGATTGACTATTCCCACAAAGATCGCGAACACTTCGGCTTAGAGGGCAGATGTGCTTCATTCAGTTCCGTAAAAGATTTCAGATTCATCCGTGTAGATATTCAATCGTCAGAGTGCCACACTATCCTTAGGGGGATGCAGCACCGAAACCACCTGCATGATAGTACCTCTAATAAGCGGCGCGCCGGTAGAAACGTGCCGATGCGAAACATTCCGTCATTTCCCCTCGACCCAGCACATAGAGTTATGTAGGTACATATTCAAGGATTCATATCACATCGTGG
>NW_016221616.1:0-1482 GCF_001687245.7 Rhagoletis zephyria
CGGAAAAACATCTATGCATCGAAAATATCAATGTTTGGCTTCGATGCACCGAAAATTTTCCACTCGATGTATCGGTGCATGTTTTTTGAAAACTGCCATCTCTAGTACATTTAAGAGTCCTTCCAGTTTTTAAATTATACAAAAAAAGAGAAGTGACTTTGACCGAAAAATTTAAATGGCTCAAAAAACCTCCGTTAGAAACATAATTCACTCAGTTGCAGTCATTTATTTCAAATTTTGTACAATTTTGCTAATAACATATTTTGTTATGAAACATTATCTGAAAAATCCTATGCATCGATGTATGTATGTTTAAAAAATCTATGCAATAATATCTTTCATAAAAAAAGGAAATTAGGGTCTTGAAATTAAAAAAAAAAAAAACGATGGGCACCCTCATGTTCAATGCCACTGTGATTCAAATTGGGTTTCAATTGAGTTTCCCTCACTAAAATCTCGTTCGTTCTCAAAATGCGCAGAGAGAGAGAGAGAGGTCCTCCCCATTTGCACGGAGCCAAAAATTGTGCTCAACGTCACTCGAGAAACGTCATCTTACAGATAGCTTATTTTAGTATTGTCAAATGCGGCCCTCAGTTCGTCGAAAAGGTGGTTTGGCCAAGTCTGTTACCGAATTTCTATGTTTGTCTTCTTATTTTCTGATTGGAATTTTCACGAGGAATTACTGCCTGCAGGCATTTCAAGCTTTTCGTACTCTTGCCTTTGTTCCTTAATTTTTTTCTTAAAAAGGCGTATCCTGTCTTTCCTCCTTTTTTAACCTAATCGCCGAAAAATCGTAAAGCGACATTTTTTCATTTTTTTATGAAGAAACTCATCTACTTACATGCTCTAGCAGCATTTCTGCATCATGTTTTTTGGCCCTAAACATATTGATAACGTCACTGGACACGAATAAAAGCGCGAGCTCAAAAGTTGACCGCAAAAAAAGACGCATAAAAAAAAACTTCAGCGAAGAGAGACTCTTAAAATAGCTGACAGCGAAGAAAGACGCGTTAAAATATTTGACGGCAAAGAAAGACGTGTTAACTTATTTACGCGGTCAACTATGTTTGCGGGTGTAACCGTATGTAAATTCCCCAAAGAGATTTGGGAAATTATGCTGAAGTGACAGTACTTGGGCAAGTATAAATCTATGGTTACGCGTCGCCGAAGTTTTTAAGTTTTTAAGTTTTAAGCGCCTTATTTTCGTAAAAAATTTTTAACGCGTCTTTTTTCGCCCCCGAAACACTAGCGCACCTTTGTTCGTGTCTAGTGACGATAAGTATTAACAAAAAATTTGTTGCTATTTAATTATAATATATATATTTTTTAATTTTATTTATTCTTAAAAAAAAAAAACAAATAAAAGCTGCAAATTTTTTGCAATACATATTTAAAAAAATGCATCGAGCTTTCACAAAATTTTAAACTTTTTAATTAGTTTTCTTAGTTTGGTTAGATTTTGAGCATGACATTCGATTTTAG
>NW_016221617.1:0-1482 GCF_001687245.7 Rhagoletis zephyria
TCCATAATCTACGACCCAATATTAAGTTTACATGTTTCGGTTTTTTTTTGTTTGTAAATTCAAAACTTGAGATTTTCCCTACTGCGTAATTTACAAATCTTTGCTTTACGCAGCCATTCGCAGAAGTTGCAAACTATCTTTGGTTAATTTTGTAGTTTATATTTGAGCGATAACAAAGTGCATGCTTGTAGTGGATAATTCGTATGTTTACAATTAATTATTTTACTGCGCAAATGCAAAATTCTTGAGCCGGTAAAAAGTGATTGGTTAGGTAGGAATTTAATTTTTGTAAAATCTTTTTGTGAGCTACTTTGATAGGGCTTATTTCCGTTACCACTTTTATGAGAACCGCAACCGGGCCAACTACCCAGTTCTCATTGGAATCGGAATCTACCGAACCGGTTCTTTAAATCCTTGGGACCGCACATCTATCTTCTATTCTATATATCGCACATGATCTTCAAAAGTGACATAACTCAAAATTTGGCATTCTTTAAGTAATGCACTAAAAATGTATACAGAGGTTTTGTTTACCTTTCAACAAAATCTTAAGCAAATTTTTGTTATAATTTGTGGAAAAACCTAAAGTGATGTTTTCCTTGCCCATATGATCAGCATATGCTAAGAAATAGTTTTTCGCATTTTCTGACGAACGTGTACTTTTGAGTTGTGTCTCCTTTGCAGATCGTGTGCGATATATAATACGCGAAGCCATTTTTTGTGCAGCAAAAAAGATCTGCACCGTTCGCTGGATTCTCAAAAATGGGGTGTCAAATTAAAGCACTTGGCCTGCAGATGTACAAACTGGGTCGATTTTCCTAAATAAGCTGTCAAATTAAAATGTTTCGACTGCAGATATGTAAGATATATATATATTTTTGACAAAAGTTGCCACCTTTTAAAAAATTATATTCACGTTGTCAAAAAAAAAATCGAATATTACAAAATGGGTATCAATGGAAATGGTTTTGAAAATCTTTCTTTCATAACTTGACTTGAGGAGGGCTGCCACCTATTTAAAAAAAATCAAAGTAAATTTAAATTAAGGAAATTAATTAGGAAAAAAGTTTTTCAACATATGGGTGCCAAACGAAAGGGTGCTCGGAAGGTAGCAGTTTAAAAATATTTTGAAGTGGGTTGCCACGCTTCAAGAGTCGAATTTAGTTAACTTTTCCAAAAGTTATATGAAATGTCAAAATATGGAATTNTTATTTCAAATTATTAAAACAGTGAAATGAATTATTAAAATATGGGTATCAGTCGACTGGGTTTGAAAAATCTTTACTTCCGAGCTATATTTAGCAGGGTTGCCACATGTTTAAAAAATAAAATTCAACTTAATTCGTCAGTTAATTTAAACATTTATAGCAATGTAAGAGGAATAATATTTAAGAATATTTTAGCGCGAAACTACTTTATTCAAATATTAAAACTATTTAAAAAGTCAAATGAATTATTAAAATATGTGTGTCAGTCGTAATG
>NW_016221618.1:0-1482 GCF_001687245.7 Rhagoletis zephyria
CGAATTTGGGGGAGGCTAGCAACAAAATCGAAATCGACAACTACAACTACAACTATACTCCAGAGATTGTTGTCGATTTCCGACGGATATGTTGCTGTGGTCGCGTAAAGCCAACTGGATTTTCTGTGGATTTTGAAGGAGGTATGTGTGAATGTACATATTCATTCATATACAATCACATTTCAAGTAAACCTGTGTATGTGTGTCTATGCATTGTAAATGCAAGTGGCGGCATTTTAATGCCTCTCCCGCCACATTCTTATAGGCACACAAAAACACATACACATTCGATTGGGGGGTAGTTTTCAGGTGCTTGCTAACATATTTTCACGTCATCTCATCATTGTTTATTGTACATAGTATGTATGTATGTATGTAGCTACATACACATGCTCTATTTGCTCGCTGCTCAGCTTTTTAAGGTGAAGAACATTCATGCTGTCTACAGGCACTTTTTGTGCTAGCGGTTATGTATGTATGTACGCCCATGAGTGCCATTGCCTTCATGCCCGAAAACCCATCAAAAAAATGATTGGCCTTTTTCCCTTTCCGGCTGTGCGCTGCTTATCGGTGGCGCATATTGAAGCATTGGCTTTATGATGTCATTACGAAGATATGCATTACTTTTTTATACGTGCATGTGTACAGCTTGTATACCTATCTGCATCACCCTTCAAATACATCGAGACAGCTATTTGATATTTCATCAATCGCGCTTGTGATATGCACATAATTGAAGCTGTCAATTGTTGTTGTTGAAGCTTTCGATTTTAAGATTTTTATGCAACTTGGTTTCTATGTACATATGTATGTACATTGGAGTGGTACAAACAATTTTTTTCCGAGATAGGGTTGGGGGCACCTTGCACCTAGTGCCACCGCTTCGGATTCAGCCAGATCGGCTGCTGCCTTCGCCAGCTCATCCGCCTTCTATATTCCTATGTCCGGGAACCCAGACAAGAGAGACGGTAGTTGACTGAAACACTGAGCTCAGTATCGCCATGCATTCCCTAACTAGCTTGGATTTGGTAACCGGTGACACTATTTCCAATAGCGCCGCCTCGCTGTCAGAATCTATTGTTGGTTTTACTCTTGTCGCCGACTCTATGGTCTAGGATTTTACAGGCTTCAAGGATCCCTAGAACCTCCGCTTGGAAGAGGTTTTTTATCATTTTCCAATCGCGGATACAGAGCTCCCACACCGCAATCCATCTTTTATCCGTCGGTCTATTGGAGAGATTGTCTCTCGTTCGGCCACTTGGTCTCTTCTCCAGACCCTTCTTCGCTTCTGTCAGGCAGGATCTTAGTGAACCTGTATAAAATTTTACTTAAACGAAAAATTTTCCTCAAGCAAAGAACCAATACTAAATCCATTTTAAAATTTTATTTTTTTCTACCTTTCTTATACTACATATATAACTATGTAGCTTTTTTAAGCGACATCTATCATAACTACCATTTTACTATTTCTTCTTTCTAATT
>NW_016221619.1:0-191 GCF_001687245.7 Rhagoletis zephyria
CTCTTTTCATTCTGAGTATTTATGTATACATTTGTCTATATCTATCTCGTTACGTTTTGGCTGTTACAAACAACCGTTATGCGAACAAAGTTATAATCACAGTATAGACAGTAACCAACCTTTTTGGGTTGTTGTTGTAGTAGTCGTTGTTGTTGTAGTTATATTCACTCCTGAGGAAGGCACGGGGTTGT
>NW_016221619.1:353-454 GCF_001687245.7 Rhagoletis zephyria
TTATTCTTTTGTGGACTTTATGTTACTTGAGAATTTAGACAACATGCGAGCTGCCAGGTTCTGTTATAGATATAATTAACACAAGCTTTTCCGAGTGGTTG
>NW_016221619.1:617-1482 GCF_001687245.7 Rhagoletis zephyria
TTATTACCGCCAACAACTTTATGTGTATACATATTTACAAGCTGTCAAAATTTTGCGTAGTCCCATGACCTAGGTAAAAACTATGGCATTCGTATTCACAACGAGAAATCTCAAAACTTTTGTTTGGTCTTCCCAAATTTTCTCTTGTTTATCAGTTGGCAAAGGCCCTCAGTGGCAGCACTCCGAGCGTTGAGATAGTAATTTCATGTCAATTAGTAGAAAAGTTCCATGTTGAAAAAACTTTTTATTATGGCGAGAAAATTTTACATTTCTGCTGTGTCAATTCGTAACTTTTTACTGTTGGAAAATTTTGACAGTTGCTCTGGTTCAAAAGAAGTTGAGCAATTAAAATCAGAAATTATACAAAAAAGACTTGTCTTTACTGACATTTATTCTTCTAGAACTAAAAGCCATGAATTTATTAGAAGCCTTAGTAATAAAATCAAACCATCAGGCCGGGTTGAAAATTTTCATTCACCTCATAGTTAACCAAAATTTACAATCCGTAGTACTTTTCTATCAATTCGCAAATGCGTTTAATTTATGGGTAGATTATCGATAGCAATCGAACTTCAGTTGCGTTCCTAGTTGCCAAAACGATATTACAGATGGCAACTGGCGCAAGCTTTTATGAGCGGAGGTATTGAAGTTGAACGAAGTGGTTCATCTATTTATTAACCAATTATACTATNATTTACAATCCGTAGTACTTTTCTATCAATTCGCAAATGCGTTTAATTTATGGGTAGATTATCGATAGCAATCGAACTTCAGTTGCGTTCCTAGTTGCCAAAACGATATTACAGATGGCAACTGGCGCAAGCTTTTATGAGCGGAGGTATTGAAGTTGAACGAAGTGGTTCAT
>NW_016221620.1:0-1482 GCF_001687245.7 Rhagoletis zephyria
AGTTAAATTGAAAAATGTTAAGAAATTACCCAATAAACAATGTGGCTAATGGTCGAAAACTATCTTCGATATCGAATATGAATGCCAATAAAATGAATATAACGCTCATTTACTTCAATACTGTCACACCTAAAAAATAAAAAACTCAAGAAAATCGACTTTAAAAATTTGACTTACATATACATATGTATTTCTTCCCGTAATAAAAATTAACACATATTTTCTTCTAGTGAGCTACTGGTAATCGGTATAGCTATGAAGTTCTTACACATCATGGAAGAACGGGTAACGGCAATTTTATCATTGGGCTTGGGTAAAAAATTTTAAATAATTGGAAGACGAATCTCTTGCCTCACCTTCCATAATGAAAAGTGAAAGAGGGTGGTCTTCGACTCGATATTTTTGCCACCCTCCAGCGAAACGGAACCTTCGTTACCCAATGTTCTCCACCTTCGTTGTCAATTTAAAATCTACGAAGAACATGTTTATGAAAAAGGCTTATCTTAAGGGAATGGGCTTCACATTTGTTTCTCGTTTTAGACATTTGCATTTTATTTTCAGTCATTTTAGATATATGCGTCAAACACTTGTAAAATATTTCGTCGCTTGGTGTGTAATACCGCGTATATACCAAAATGTCCGAAATTGATGTTTGGTAACCCCGAATAGGAAGCATCGGTTATGTACGTAGAGGGTTAGAACTACCACAAGCCTAAACCGTAAAAAACCGTGAAAAAGCGTAGCAGAAATTGAAATTTCGTAGTAGATATTTTTATATACATACTATATTGGCTCGTCATAATTTGCCTTTTTAGTTAAAAACATTTTAGCATCTATAATGAAATAGAAACGTAATAATTTTCCATATTTCTTATATAACATTCTAAGCTCTTGTTTTTTTGATGAACATTAGTTCACTTTTTATTTACTAGCGGTTAAAAAAATATTCGTCGGATAATTTCAGGGAGTCCTTGAACAAATGAAGCACAAAACCAAAATCAAAAACCAATATCTCAAAAAAGGAACATTTGAAAACTATCTCACGGCCTTATAAATCTCTTTTTTAGAAAATATCAAAACTTAAAAAATTACATACGTGCAGTGTAATTGGAAGCCAATTACTCTTTGACCTCATCTATTAAAAGCAACTATAGTATTCTTTAACGAAAAATGTATTTGAAGCCACATACATTTTAAAAGCTACTTGAAAAAACAGTCCTAAGAATTTTTCGAGTTCAGATACTGCAATAAGTGCTCTATTATTCGGTAAAGAAAACCGAAACGGATCGTTGGTAAAGCGGAGTAGCGTTGTAAATTTCTAATTTTCATAAAAAATCGTAGCAAATCTACTACGATCATAGTGAAGTTCTAACACTGTGTAGCTGTGTGTACATACACGGTATACAAAAATTTGTGGTAATGTGCATGTGCGGGCAAACCATGATTCAATAATACAAGGTTCGATAAACTGACAGTTGTCTC
>NW_016221621.1:0-696 GCF_001687245.7 Rhagoletis zephyria
GCAAATCCGTTCAGACTTTTTCGCGTATTAATTTAATTAAACTTTTTTTAGCAGGTGATAACTCTTAAAAAAGGTAGCCTATTTTTCAGTCTAGCTCATAAGCTATCTGTGTGAAAACTTCCATGCAAATCAGTTCATTCATTTCCGCGTATTAATTAAATTAAACATTTCTAACAGGTGGCAACTCTTAAAAACTGTAGCCTAGTTTCTAACGTAGGTCATAAGCTATCTGTGTGAAAACTTCCATGCAAATCAGTTCATTCATTTCCGCGTATTAATTAAATTAAACATTTCTAACAGGTGGCAACTCTTAAAAACTGTAGCCTAGTTTCTAACGTAGGTCATAAGCTATCTGTGTGAAAACTTCCATGCAAATCAGTTCATTCATTTCCGCGTATTAATTAAATTAAACATTTCTAACAGGTGGCAACTCTTAAAAACTGTAGCCTAGTTTCTAACGTAGGTCATAAGCTATCTGTGTGAAAACTTCCATGCAAATCAGTTCATTCATTTCCGCGTATTAATTAAATTAAACATTTCTAACAGGTGGCAACTCTTAAAAACTGTAGCCTAGTTTCTAACGTAGGTCATAAGCTATCTGTGTGAAAACTTCCATGCAAATCAGTTCATTCATTTCCGCGTATTAATTAAATTAAACATTTCTAACAGGTGGCAACTCTTAAAAACTGTAGCCTA
>NW_016221621.1:825-1482 GCF_001687245.7 Rhagoletis zephyria
TTGAATTGAATTGAATTGAATTGAATTGAATTGAATTGAATTGAATTGAATTGAATTGAATTGAATTGAATTGAATCCAATCTAGGTCATAACCTATCCGTGTGCAAATTTTCATGCAAATCCATTCAGTCGTTCCCGCATATTAGGTAAATTAAACTTTTTAACAGGTGGCAACTCTTAAGAAAATAGCCTATTTACCAATTTGGCCCATAAGCTATCTGCGTACAAATTTTCATGCAAATCTGTTTAGTCGTTTCCGCGTAATGATTTCCCAAACATCCAAACATACAAACCATATGAATGAAGCAAACGTGTTTCGGGCATATATGTAATACTCCTATATTGGCAGTAAGAGCTAGTACCGTCCGAAAACACTACAGTACAGATATATCAATAAACACGTACGAAAGAAAAGGAACGCATACGTTTATAAATAAACATGTACACAACACATATACAAAAACGGCACTCAAGTACACAACACATTGACAAAAACGGTTGTAGACTGTCTCGCTTTGATTTCGGAATGCTTACACATTGAGAAGTTAGCTTACTGCCAATATAGAAGTATTACATATATGGTTTCGGGTACCTACATCCATTCGTACATATGTACATATGTACATCTTACTTCTTACTAATATTATAAATGTGAAA
>NW_016221622.1:0-1482 GCF_001687245.7 Rhagoletis zephyria
TGATTTTTGTTTGCATTCGTCTGCTCTTGCAAGTGTTGCAAACGTTTCCTTGTTGTGGTTTGTGTTCGCCAGCTGGTAAGGCGATGCTTGGAACGAGCATTCTAGTGCGAAGTGAGACGCATTTGTCCAGCAGTTAGCGGAAGTGTGCACAAATTACAAGTCATAAAGTTAAGGGATTACATCACTAACAGTGCGGGAACTTAAATGAGCTAAACTTGAGTATTTTATTCATTGCTTATTCATATATTTATGTATGCGCGTAGAGCCAAATTTTTAGTCGTCGAGAAAGTACGCTGCTTTTCAATTCCGTACTGAGCACAAAATTGCACCTTCTAGCAAGCGTTAGTCTTGACCTAGTCTCAAGGCGACATTGTTGGTCGTGATATGTTAGTTAGACAAAGTCCTTAACTACTTCAAAGCTATAACTGACAAGAGTGACGTGTGTCCCAAATACGCGAAGACTTTTTATATGTACAGGAGGTACTGTATCAATTTGTCGGGGATCGCATGTTTAGACATGTCGTCGTACAGCCAGCCACTCTTCGTGCTATAAAAAGCGCGATGTGAGCCGATTTGTATATCTAAGTGTATTCTCCAGTAATTGGCGAGCTGTGGAAATTAGGTCGATGGTAGATTTTGCAGCCAGAAGCCACACTGCTCAAAATAAGCTTCAGTCAGTTGGTTCATGAAGGGCTCCAGTCTTTTTCACACAATATCCTCGACAAGACACAAAACAATGACACAAAAAACGCGGAAACACGTGAACTGAAGATTTGGTCATAAATTACGGATTGTCCAGATCAAGTCATTTTAAAAAGATATTTTCATTTTTATTGCCAAAATACCGAGCTATTAGCGGTGAAAATCGGTGAATAAATAAAAAACATTCGAATGGTTAAATGAAAATACGCAATAATTTTTTGTATGAAATAGGGCCATGTTTTCCATGATTAAGGCCAGTATGCAGCTACCAAGAAAGTCAAAACTCCATATACATAAAATGCCTCACAAGAAAAGGCTAAGAAATTTTCTTGTGTCAAATTTCCTAATCAGCTTAAGGCTTTGGAAAATTACCTGTTATAGAAAACGGATACAGGTCCGTAATCTACCACCCAAAATTAAGTTTACGTGTATCGGCGGTATTTGTTTCAATTTTGCGTCCCTACTATTTTGAATACGCAGTCTCGTAGCCCATTAAATCACCATAATAAAGCACAAGTTTCAATATGTTCAAGCGTTGATTTTTGGCCACTTTTTCGCTGACAGTGTCTTCCATATAAACCGAAATTGTCGAATATATTTTGTAGAGAAAAACTGCGAGGCAACGTCCGCAAAAAAACTCTCAAGAATCAAAGCGCCATACTCAAAACCTTTCTAGATAATATTAGAAAAAAAACATAAGTTAAGAGATTTTTGAAAACCTTAGGACTCTTGGGGCGACCGTAAATATTATCCGATCGGAAAACGAAAACATTTATTTTT
>NW_016221623.1:0-1482 GCF_001687245.7 Rhagoletis zephyria
TCACAGCGATCCAGTAGCAGTAGAAAACTGAAAGTTGGTATAGATATTAAAAATTTTAAAAGGAAAAAAAAACTAAGGGTGTGCGCCGTTTTTTAAAATGAAATTTTTTTCCCCCATACAAAAATTGGACCACTTTAATGAACATACTTATGTACATATGTATGAATGCCGTATGAAGATGCCCCATACATACCTCATTTCGCATAATTTATGTATGTAAATTCGAAAGTAAAATGAAGGAGGTGCCGGCATCAGCGTAAAGTGCATGTACACTTAGATATATACGTATGTATGTTTGTATGTACATACATACTAGGTGCGTCTGCATGTAAGTGAATAATCGCTGCCTGTAGAATTGCATTTTAAGAGATTTATAATCTTAACATTCATAGCTTTTGGCGCTTTCATGTGTGTTTGTGCTGATGTGAACTTGGCTTTTAACTTCTTACACTAGCGCGTTCTAATAAAATCGCAGAGAAAACTGCAAATCGCAAGAAATATAAAAGCAAAATTATAAAAAAAAGAAACTCGTCCAACACTTGCCTTGAACTACAGTTGTGACACCAAAATGAATTAATGAAATTATGCCACCCGTATTGCAAGAACGTGTCGTCACCGGTGTTGCCAGTTTATCCGTTTTCCGGCTAAGGCGATAGCAAACAGACGGAGAATATTTCGGTTTAGCCGGCAGTCGATTTTTTAGTCGGTTTGCAAAAAAAAAATTACCATTTAAATCCGATTTTAGAATTTGCCTTGTTTTCTTAAAATTCAAATATGTAAGTTAAAATTTTTCCAAATTCAGCCATCCAAAATCTATTAGAAATGCCTACCAGCCTTTTCTCGAAGAAAATTTGCATGTAGGACTGTGTTGTATAAAATGAAAAGATTCTAATCCGAAAAGTCTTAAAATACTGGACCGATTTCAATGTTTTTTATTTTGAGCGAATATATTTTTTCAAGAAGCACATAGCGGGGATTTAAAATTTTCATTTTTTTTTTTTAGTTATTTGGAAAATTATAAAAATTAAATTGAGCAAAAACCAAAAGAAGAGCCAACTTAAAGTATAAAGTTTAAGAACCAACATTGAAATGCGTCAAAACGGAAATAAAATAACACGAATTTCTATTTGAGCCAAAACTTCCTGGGCAGATAATGGGTAGGCTCAGAAGGCGCAGTATTTGAGCGCAACCGTTACTAAATCATCAGTGATTAGTGAGCGACGTTATGCGTCTTCTGAACTGCGTGATGTGTTGTGATGTTGTCCCAAATTTAAAAAAAAATTATTACGATCATCAAAAACGCACAACTGTTGAGGTGATCAGAAGTACACAATAACGCTTGCAGAAGGAGCAATCGCAACACTCGGAGTATTTTTATACCCGAGCGCACTTGTGCACAAGGGTATATTAATTTTGTTCACATAACGGTTGTTTGTAACAGCCAAAACGAATCGAGATAGATATAGACAAATGTATACATAA
>NW_016221624.1:0-1482 GCF_001687245.7 Rhagoletis zephyria
GAAAACCTGGTTTCATTATGTTAAATTTTAAAATATATGATTTATAAAATGAATTAGTAGCGAAATTAAAAAAAAACGGCGATTTTTGTGAAGGTATTAGCAAATTTCAGTGCATATAAAGTTTCTAAGGCGTTGTTTACATTTACTTCAGAATTGTCAAAATCGGCAATCCCAAGTAGCGGTTTTTGTTACGTGCCACATTTGTTCGCTACATCGTGATGTGATAAAAAGAAACCCTGGCAGCACTCCGCAAGGTTGCAAACAAATTTATGTTCGAAAAATATCTTGATATGGAAGGAACCGCTTTACACTGTCAAGGAAAACAATTGCCAAAACTCAACGCAATTTTTAGCAACTTCAATCTTGCACTTTGTTATACGAATTTTTTTTTTTTTTTAGAGTCTATTAAAAAAGTTTGCAATTTAGGTGAAACTTACAGAATTTCTTTAATTTTTTTACAAATATTGATCCAAAGCCTGAGATCTACCACATTTTTTTGAAATCTACCAAATTTTTTTGAAATCTACCAAATTTTTTTGAAATCTACCAAATTTTTTTGAAATCTACCCCATTTTTTTCCAGATTCTACCCCACAGAATTTTTTTAAGTCCGATCACTGTTTAACACGCGTGGTTTCTCAGAGCGTATGCGTACCTTAATCATACACTTGTACTACTGCTGTATGCATATGGCTCTATTAATGTTTCAAACATACAAAAATGCATTAATGGAACAGTATTAAAGCATTCTTACAAGATCCCCATATGTAAATGCTACTTTTCTGATACATTTTAATATACAGACAAACAAGTAGCACTTACATATGCAAATGCATATATTGTAAAAGCCCGTTTGTGCTGAAAATAGTATCGCACTACACGTCCGTTCACTAAAAGTTTTGTACAAGACTGAAAATATTACAAAAATTACACTTCAAATTTATCACGAAATGTACTTAAAACAACGACAACGTACTTTCGCTTGCAATTCGCTGGAATTTGAATTTATTTGTGGAAATTCATGACTACGCATGAATTGTTCACACTAATTCACTCATATAGCAAGCATCCTTCAAGAATGCATACAACCGATTTCTACTGGGTATGTATAGGGTTCGAAAATTCAGACTGTAGCTGAGTTTGCAGAGCTGCTCGCTGTTAGATTCCAGACGGTCCCAAGATGTTGAAATGGTAACACAAATTTTGGTTTTGTATTACCAAGCTATGAAAAGGCATCTGCGANTAGGGAATAAGTATCGATACTACTCAGTATCGGACTCATTAAAATAGGTTTTTTGGTATACTGAAATTATTTTATTCTTCAATCGTATATCTAGTTATTTCCTGAAATTAAACAATTGAAATTTAAAATATCTGATTTTCATTTCATTGCAGAACTTACTTTCACGTTAGTAGTAATTTCAACGTTAGATGTATATATCTATATATAAATAGGCAATCATGTTTCCTTTACACCCCTTTT
>NW_016221625.1:0-1482 GCF_001687245.7 Rhagoletis zephyria
TTTTTTTTTTTTATAATTTCATTGTAGATTACACCCAAGAAGGAATGACTATTAGTTATGTATGTATGTATATTATTTCGAATTTGTACTACTCAGGAGAACGCAAAACCGCTAATTGAACGACGTGTTTTGATTTTTTTTTAATTATCTAATTATATTTTGTTCAAACGAATATAGTAAAGGCTTAGATGCATAAACTCCGGTCCCATGATCTTTACAAAGAGGCTTTAGCTGATTTCTATTCATTTGATTATGTGCATAGTTTACTAAAGGAGAAACAGACCCACATTAAGTGCAATCAAGCAGCGTTTAGGTTATAAATATTTGCCCGGAGCTGCGCCATCTGTTACTCAAAGCCGAAATACACACACACACACACACAAGCACGTGTTTCCAAAATGATGACGAAGTGATTTTGTATGGAAAATCATTTAAGCCCATGTATATTCGAATAAAATAAACATACTCGGAAGATATCAACCAATACTTCCCATATACCAAACGAAAGGAAAAACTTGCGTTTTTGATTAAAAAAAAAAAGCAAAACCAATCGAGCGGTTTTCGAGCGTTTTGTTAATAGTTTTTTCAACGATTTTTTGCCTTAAAATGCTCAATATTTGTTGAATTCATAAAAAAAATTTACACGATAATATATCTGTTGCTCCAAGAAACCTATATCCCAAAAATGAAAGTTATATCTGCAAATCATAAGTAGCTAGAGCACTCTAAAGGCTCAGATTTGATCCCTAAATAAGCCAATATTTACCGTTGTTTCTACGACAGAAACCGAATTGGATACTTACAGAAATGAATTTGGCGATAGGTCTGGAATTTTATCTTTGAAACGCCACACTTCTCTTTGAAATCGCTTCATTATTTCTCGTTCAATGAAAGTTTTCGTGAAGCTCTAAAAATGACAACTACAACATTTGAGCATAGCCTCCATATCGAAACGTAAGACGTATTCTACGTCAAAAATCGGCACCTATCGAAGGCTTAGTTCTTTGTTAAGAGTTCATTTGAAGGCCACACAGACCCATGTTGAACTACCTCTGCATATTTTTAAACCATCGCGATTTTCTAGCGAATCCTCTGCAATGGTCCATTGTCCCGTTAATTACGTTGAAAGTCGCACGTTCGATGTTTAGAACCTCAGCTAACTCTGTGTTCTTCATTCATGGAGCGGAAATTGTGCAGAACTTTAAACTATATCTAAATTAGGGAGCCCATCGAAAACGTTTTTTTTTTTTTTTTGAAATTTCAAGAACCTACCCCCTAATTTTATTTGTTTTTATGAGAAATATAATTGCCTATTTTTATAAGTTTTTTAAAGTTCATTTAGAGGTCGCGACCTGTCGATTTAGGTCAGAAAATACGATTTTGTAGATTTATGAGTTTTTGAACGACTATTTTTGATTCGATTTAAAAGATCTAATATGATCTGAAAAGAGGATATATAGGCCTTTAAAATGGTATATAATA
>NW_016221626.1:0-620 GCF_001687245.7 Rhagoletis zephyria
AGTCGAGTGGCGAATAAATTGGCCGTCTGTTGTGATTGCAGCTTTATGACGTTAAGATTTCGTTGCATTATTGGGCGCACATTTTTTGCTGCACAGAGGCGGGTGCTTATCTTGGCTACAACAAGATAGTGGTAGTGGTCCGAGTCGATGTTTGGCCCTCGGAGTGTACGTACGTCTAAAACGCTTGAAGCATGCCTTCCGTCTATCACAACATGATCGATTTGGTTTCTCGTTTTTCGATCTGGAGACAGCCATGTAGCTTGGTGGATTTTCTTATGCTGGAACCTAGTACTACATATTACCATGTTTCGGGCCCCGGCGGAGTCGATCAGGCTCAGTCCGTTATCGGACGTTTCGTCGTGGAGGCTGAATTTTCCGACAGTGGCGCCAAAGATCCCTTCCTTGCCCTCCTCTGCATTAAAATCGCCAAGCACGATTTTGACATCGTGTCGGGGGAAGCGCTCATATGTACGTTCTAAGCGCTCATAAAAGAGATCCTTGGACGTCTCATCCTTCTCTTCCGTCGGGGCATGGGCGCAGATGAGCAAGATGTTGAAGAATCCAGCTTTGATGCGGATTGTGGCTAGACGTTCGTCCACCGGGGTGAACGCCAGTACTCG
>NW_016221626.1:657-1482 GCF_001687245.7 Rhagoletis zephyria
GAACGCCAGTACTCGACGACGGAGTCTCTCTCCTACCACGAATCCAACACCGAATTTGCGCTCCTTTACGTGACAACTGTAGTAGACGTCGCAAGGCTTCACGCTTACTCTTCCTCATCCCGTCCATCGCATTTCTTGGATGGTGATGTCAGCCTTTGTCTTTCCCGAGGACATCAACCAGCCGGTCAGAGGCACCTTCCCCATTAAGGGTCCGGATATTCCAGGTGCATACCCTTAGATCATAGTCCTTTATACGTTTGCCGTGGTCGTCTCATCAGAAAAAGGGGGTCTCATCCCTGGCTGTTTTTTGTTTTTCACCGGGCGGGGTTTTAACGTGGCGGGACCTAAACCCAGCGCACGCGAAGTTTTACGCCTTCTCACTTTAGCTCGCTCCAAAACGGGTGTTCGGTTGCTGCCCAGAGGATACGTGTTTAAATATCCGGATGTTGTGAGCTGCGATTTGAACCGGACGCACAAGAATCGTTTCTGGCCACTCCCAGGTAATGGGCAGTCAAAAGTTTTCCACTTCTGCGCACGGAACCATCCTCCTGCGCACGGAACCATCCTCCTTTAATAGCCGTTATATCAAATTTTTATAAGATTCCTGCATTGTTACAATGATAAGTATTACACCCCCATTTCTGGAACCCGAAATTTCGTAATTCGTAATTCGTAGCTACGTTACGAAAAACGAAAAATCGACATGCTGAAACACTTGCGGAAACCTGTGAAGCATTGCCAGCTATCAGTTTTTTTTCGAAGACAGCTGTATGAATGAAAACAAAGTGGAAAGGAATTAACAAAACATTCATCAAGTGCTTATTT
>NW_016221627.1:0-1482 GCF_001687245.7 Rhagoletis zephyria
TTTCCATTAAAACACCAAATATATTGCAAATTCGCATAGAATTAATATACACATTTTACTTCTAATTGTATACTTTGCGTACTTTGCCATTCTACTACCGTTTTCACAAAATGCGATCACATTCTTCCCCTTTCTCCTACTTCCAAAATACAAATCTAGATAAAGGAGTGTCAAATTTTAGCTGTCACAAATTACACAACCTTGTATTATTGAATCATGATATAAACCCAAATTTAAAACTTTATAGAAAACTAAAAAAATCTAAAAATGTTCATCCAAATGTCAAATAATTTTTTTCTAAGAATTTTTTGAGTATATAGATTTAAAGCCCTTTAAATTTTATTGCAATAATGTGCAAGTTTCAAGTGGCTAAAAAAATTCCGTTGTTGCGGTTTTCTTTCATATAAAAATAAATTGTGTTTATTCGTTATATAGTAGCAAATGCGATAAAAATAATCAAATGAATCAAAGGATATACCGTCGGAATTTCATGAATTTTATAATAGAATTACACAAATATAAAATAAGCACTTGAATTTCCAATATAAATTATGCTTTTATGATTTAGTTTAAATGTGCTACTCTCACGCAAACATCTGAAATGTGCTAGTCTTCCACGCAAAAATCTAAAATGTGCTACTCTTCCACGCAAAAATCTGAAATGTGCTACTCTTCCACGCAAAAATCTGAAATGTGCTACTCTTCCACGCAAAAATCTGAAATGTGCTACTCTTCCACGCAAAATTCTGAAATGTGCTAGTCTTCCACGCAAAAATATGAAATGTGCTAGTCTTCCACGCAAAAATCTGAAATGCGCTAGTCTTCCACGCAAATAATGAAATGTGCTACTCTTCAACGCAAAAATCTGAAATGTGCTACTTTTCGACGCGAATAATGCTACTCTTCCACGCAATATATATATATATACTAATTATATAAAGAGAAGTCCCTTTTTTGTGTAACAGGTAATCTCGCGAACGGCTGGTCCGATTTTCATAAAGTTTTGTATACACATAGCTTTCGGTAACCACCATATTTTAGGCTAGAAAAATTTACTTTTTTCGGGTAGGTGGACCAGGGACAGGTCTATTCAAAAAAATCTTATTATGGTCCGATTTGCTTAAAATTCGATACGCGGGTAGCTTTTTAGCATATATTCGCATATATGATCCATTTTTCCGAGAAGTGGACCAGGGACCGATCTATTCGAAAAAATCGTATTTACGGTCCAAATTGCTTAAAATTCGGTACGTAGGTAGCTTTTTAGCATATACGATCCATTTTTCTGAGAAATGACCAGGGACCGATCTATTCGAAAAAATCTTATTATGGTCCGATTTGCTTAAAATTCGGTACTTAAGTNAAAGAATCGCGTTTATTGTCCGATTTCATTAAAATTCGGTACGCAAGTAGCTTTTTAGCACATATGATAAATTTTTCCGAGAAGTGGACCAGGGACCGATCTATTCGAAAAAATCGTAT
>NW_016221628.1:0-1482 GCF_001687245.7 Rhagoletis zephyria
TTCACTCTCTTGTTCTTACGTGATCTTGTGTCTTTCGTTCATGAGAGTCGCTATTTTCATCACCAGCAAACCCAACCTCACTGGAAGTACAGTCAACTAAAATTTTGTCCAAATCTTGGCCTCTAAGTGACCTGACAAGCTTTGTTCCCTATCTCTCTTGAACCTCTTGCCTCTTGCAAGGTTGGAGTTCACTAGCGAGTCAAAATCCTCGGCCGACGACGCCCTCGACATTGATGTCGAAGACGCCATGCCGGCTTTGGGTTTTCNCAAGCTTTGTTCCCTATCTCTCTTGAACCTCTTGCCTCTTGCAAGGTTGGAGTTCACTAGCGAGTCAAAATCCTCGGCCGACGACGCCCTCAACATTGATGTCGAAGACGCCATGCCGGCTTTGGGTTTTCTTGCTGCCGTAGGCGACAGCCTACCCAAAAAATTTACCGATCTACCACTCACAAAAAGTCAATTTTTCCACTAGCAAAAGAAGCAGAATCACTCACCTGGGTTTATCCTTGTAAAGTGGTGACTTTACTTCGAACTTCAAAATTAAATTATGCTGTACGCCACTTTAGGTGTCGAAACCTTCAAAAGTAGCTTCACCTTGCTTAAAAAATCACACTTTGTGTAGCAAATAACTTCACTTGCACAGACAAGCAAAATTAAATAATTAAAATAAAACCACTTGATTGAAAAACTTGTAAGTTATGCGCCAAAAGAAAGTACAATTAGGCCACTTGCGCTTAGCACCTCCACTCACACTCGAAGTCGCAAAAGGAATGTATTTACAAACTTTAACTTCATATGCTGCTATAGTTTGGTGGCAAATATTTCTTTGTTTTGTTTCGATTTCACACATTCCTAGGCAAACAGCTGATTTCGAAAGATGTTTTCTCTCTTCCTCTTCTTCTTTCGTTTCGATCGTAACGCAGAATACCTAAGTTCGATTCCAGCGGAGCGGAATGCGGGAACGTAATCGAAATGCAGAATAGGGCTGAATGAAAGCGTTAGCCATGACAATCCTGTTCATACCATGGACTCGGATTCTGTCACCATGGCAAGGCCATCCCTGATGCGGTTGACCTATAAAAAGCCCTCGGTCGAATTTCGCAACGCAACGAACCCTCTTTAACTGTTGCATTGCATGGCATAGCTTCCTTTTCGGGCAGCTATAGTTAACTTAGTGTGTAATAAGCGTCTGTTACCGGAGTACTAAGGTTTTCCTGACCAAGGGCTGTTATTTTGACGAGGAACGCCCGTTCCCTTTTACTCCGGGCTGCTATTGGGTCCAACCTCGGACCAGAAAAATGTATTTCTGCTGCGATTGCATTTTGGTATGCACCCTTACGGAAGGCATCCTGTCGCTGTCCGGAATGCGATGTTTTGACAAGTTTACAGCTTCATCCACTGCGTCTAACTAGTCTCCGAGGACAAAACAGGCGTAGCATAGTTAAGAACCGGCGGCCCCAGGTTCTGTATTTTTTTTGGCAA
>NW_016221629.1:0-1482 GCF_001687245.7 Rhagoletis zephyria
TCTTTTGCTGCTACTTCCGTGGTGGTGCTGGTGGTGGAAAGAACAGTAATAAAAAGGAAGGTGGCCCGAAAATGAGTGGAAAGAAAGGCACAAGCAAAAAGAATTCCCTGAAGAAGTCCACGCTCAGCAAGGGCAGCCCTTCTGCCAGCAAAGGCTTAAAGGGAAAAGGCTCAACTGCCGGTGGCGGCAGTCGTCGCAGTTCCACTTAACTGCCAAAAAAGCACCTTTTAACAGTCTGCTGCTCTTTCAATCCGTTGAGTCTGTCACTAACACTGAATGGCTTTGCAGACGATTGTGATCCATCCACAACCATAGTCATCTTCAACTTGATTTTAAATTTTCCACACAATTTGTTATTTTGTAACCTTTTCATTGTACACGTGTACATTCGCAGTTTATAGTATTTCGAACATCTCATCTCTTGTATTGTTGTGACACGCTATGAAACTGGTTGCGCTACAGTTATTCATTTCATTTTTGCAATTCACTGTTTAGCTGATGACTTGCCTGTTTGTTTGATGAAATATCTCAAAATGCGATTCTACGACTCTGCCCTTTCTGGCAATGTTTCTCGTCTGATGATGATGATGATACTGTTGCTGTTGATTGCCACACTGGTCACTACTGGCTTGTCTGAAGAGGTTGAAGAGAAAGTCGACGTCAATGTATGTCTTTTTACTGTAAACATCTTTAAACTAACTTCATTTTTCTTTTCAAAAACAGTTTTTAGTCAAAGAACTACAAGAGGGAAAACGCGTCATTTTTGCTGCTGGCTCTGTCAACTCTAAGATGACTCTCTTTATCAGCGGTCCTGGTGGCAAATCTGACCTTTCTTCTGGGTGCACTGTTGAAGTGGACGAGAACAAAGAGGGTATTTTTAAGATTACCAATCCACCTGGAAAACTGCCCAGTGGACTCTCCAGTGTTGACGTCATTTTTGTTTGTGGTGATTCATCTGGCAGCAAACTGGTGACGATGAGCAGTAGCAGTGTTGGGGCTGTCAATCTGCCAGACGGAGGAAGTGTGCAGACTAAAATAACANATTTTTAAGATTACCAATCCACCTGGAAAACTGCCCAGTGGACTCTCCAGTGTTGACGTCATTTTTGTTTGTGGTGATTCATCTGGCAGCAAACTGGTGACGATGAGCAGTAGCAGTGTTGGGGCTGTCAATCTGCCAGACGGAGGAAGTGTGCAGACTAAAATAACAGATAAAATGGATATTGGAAACTGCTTTCGTGATGGAAACCTTCATTTACCATCAAGTGAATCACTTCACTACTGGACCGTTAGCTCTAGTGGAAAAGTGCTCAAATACCATTTTAATGCAAAAGATATTGCATCGTCGCAAACTTGCCAATCTGAAGGAATGATAAATAAACTTTGCATCAATGACGCCACGATAGCCGTCAAAGATGACTGTTCCGGCTCATCCATTCCCAGCTTCTCCGCTGGCTACCTGGGCAGTGCTGGCTTCCTCTT
>NW_016221630.1:0-1482 GCF_001687245.7 Rhagoletis zephyria
GACGAGCGCCAGCGGTTTTGAATGCACAAACAGCCTTTTCCCTTTTATTCTTTAGCTGTTCTATTTATTTTTGCGGTCGCCTAAACTAAAAAAGAAAACTAGATATTCAAAAGATTCACTGGAGCACACACACACACAAGTTCATATTTGTGCGTACAATTGTGCCCAAAATCTAAACTATTTTTGCTTTTACAAACGAGAAAAATCATTTGATGCACAATGCACTTTTTTGCTGTAAAAAACTGTCATATTTTTGCACTTCTGGACTCAAAAAGCAGTATTCAAAAACATTTTTACACTAACACACACACACATTTTTGCTGCTCCGGTCAGTTTTCTAATATTTAGTCCCCAAATTTTTTTCTTGCTTTTCACATCTTTGCCGCGCCTGCCTGCAGATAATGTGCTGCTGCTCATCACACTGAACCAAAAAAAAAACGTCCACAAATGAGTCTTTTACGTGAGCAGTATGATCGAAAAAAGTGGGCGTTTCTCTGTTAATAACGGCCCAGCAGCAGCAGCAGCAGCAGCAGCAAAAGCAGAAACAAAATTTCTTGAGTCAAGTATATAAAAGAGCAAGCAAAAAAGAATGAAAATGAAGCATCGATCTTCTTCCTCATTATCTTTTTCCCGTGCTGAGCACTCTGTTCTCCACCATTTTGTTCCAGTTTTTCAAAGTACATTTTGTTTTAAAAAAAATGTAGTTTTTACTCTGTTTGAACTTTACTTTTGTTCTGTCAAAGCTTTGCTCAACCGCCTAAAATCCACCGAATATCCAGGAAAAAAAGTAAAACAGTTTCAACATAGTAAAAGAAGTGGAGACAAAGTAGAATGTGTGTGCTCAGTGTTCTCTGCTGCTGCTGCTGCTGCACATCCGCAATGCCGAATAAATTATTGATCATCATTCTCTGGTCTTTCTCTTCTCTACTGTTTTTCTGGGAGACCTAGATTCTCTCTTTATTTTTTTCTTTTTAAAGCAGCAGCAGCAGCAGCAGAAAACTCGCATATACTTTCCATCTAGTTTCACAGTTCTACCAGCAGCAAGTAAAGCAGCACTTCTTCTTTTGACTAGACAAACTTATTCAATTTTAATGATACAACAGCTGTTTATCGTGCAAACACACAACTTTTTCCTTTTCTTCTTCCTCTTTTCTATTCACTACTGCATTAACTGAAAAAGAAACAAGAAAAAGATTACACACACACACAAGTATCTTTTGACTACTTTTTAAACAAGAACCCGAGTTTTTGGCGCCAGAGAAAAAAGGCTGCATTTTTCTCTCGCTCTTTTGTCTCAACGAGTGAAATGTGTGCAATCTAGGCGGAGCAATGATTACTGAGAGAACAAAAAACAACAACAAAAAGAAAACTGAGAGGGAAAAAATCCGTGATCCCAGAAAGAATCCACTTTTGTTCCTGTTAATTAGTCTGGCGGGGCAAAAAAGAAGAAAAAGAAGAAAAAGAAGGTCGCCACAATAGTCG
>NW_016221632.1:0-1482 GCF_001687245.7 Rhagoletis zephyria
GTTTGTTTTCTGTCTTCCCTCTCTCAAAGAAAAACAAAAATGCAAATGCTCTTGTCTTTTTCTCTGTATTCACCCCCTCAATGTGTAGTGGTAGTAGTTGTGCATTGGTTGAGATGTCCTCAGAGCGTCCGTTTGTTGTCTTTACTGTGAGCACTTGTTTTTCTGTAGTAGCATCTCTCTGCTTTTCTCCTCCTTTCTCTGTAATCCGGTGAGCATCATCATCACCATCATCAGCATGTGAGAGGAGCACTGCACTACACACTCTAATTGGCGCCTAATCGTCGGCCGTTTGTTTTGATTTAGCCCACCTTCTCTTTTTTTCCTCCAACATTCCGGTTCTCCCCTCTTTCTCAAGTGCTGCAGCAGCAAGGCACACTGATTTTGTTGTTTTTGGTAATCTTTCAACGGCTCAAGTGCACAGACTGTCGTAGCTGCTGTCATTCTCAGACGTAGACGTACTACCACTGCAATTTGCCGTCGTTGTTACCTGATTACGTCGCTTCCTTTCGGTGCTGCCTCTCTGCCTACCTTTTCCTTTGTTTGAGTGCTGCCGCAGCACACATACACACACGTGTTTGCCGTACATTCAATGTACTACATTGTATTACAATTTGTTGGGACGCTGTTTCTACTGCCATTTTTCTTTTGCTGTTGGTAGAGCTGGTGCCCAGCAACTCCACTGTGTTTTCCGGTGTGTGGCACCGAACACTGTCAGTAGTGCACACACACTTACATCTGCTGTCCTACATCTCAGTTGCAGCTTCAGTAGGTCAAGTGAATCCGGGCGCTGTACTCCTCTCTGTGCATGTCTATTTTTTTCTCTAACGGTGTGTATCATTTTCCACTACTGCTGCTGTTGTTGTTGGTAGTATTAGTACGCTCGTTTTGCCGCATTACCGGTGGTGATATGCGAGTCATAGTAAAGCTGATTTGATCATCATCATCATCATCATCCTCATTATAATGAGCGCTACCGTGAAACAGTAGTCCTTCGTTCATCTGGCCGAGTCATCGTCCGTAGTTGGAGCAGTGGTAGCAGAGATGAGGCAGTGTAAAATCGCAGCCGTACATCTCATTATCACTGCTGCTGCTGCTTCTGTTTCCGATCCTTTTTACCGTGAAGCACACCGCACTTTTTTTCTGCTGCCACACATTTCCTCATGCTGATGTCGAGCAANCACATTTCCTCATGCTTCTGGCGAGCAAATGTTTGCCTTTCCAGTGAATCGCTAATCTGTGATTATGGCACTGCAGCAGCAGCACTACCGTCGTCTTCTTGGTCGCTGCCGACGGTGTAACAGCAGCCCAGCTCATTCACCGACACACTTATTCCGCTCTAATGCAGCAGTTGTAGTCTGTGTGTCTGTGTATTCTGTGTAGTAGTCGTTGTAAGTGTAGTAGCGAACAGAAGTACACCACCACCACCGACGAAGCCGCCATTTGGTCACAGTCTCACCTGAATGTTTTTTAGGTTCTTCCTTT
>NW_016221634.1:0-1481 GCF_001687245.7 Rhagoletis zephyria
CAATTAGAAAATAGAGCAAAGGCGTGCAACATGTGGCCAGCCGCAATAGGGAAAGTTGCACACTGTGGTTGCCAGTATCTGCGTTTTGTAAACACTACTTGCATGTACGTTCCAAAAATAAATCAATCACAGATGAAGATGAGGAGAGTCAGACAGACAGGCAGGGGGAAAAACAGCAGGAAAAGGGCAAAGATGCACCGGGCCAAGCAGACATTGATTGTCACTTACCTAAAGAGGAAAAAGAAGAGGGAAAGGGTTAGTATGTGTGTGAGTGAGTTTGAGTTTGAATTTAAGTTTAAGTGTGCTTCCGTTAATAAATCAGACACTTCAAACTAATGACGGTGGCAGAAAGTTAACAGGTCGATAATAAAGTGTATCCTTATAGCGGCAATTAGCTGTAGTGTGAGCACACTGCCGATGCCACCTCACACTGTCACACTTTGCCCACATTTGCAAGTGACAACAGCTGAAACAAGTTCCGTTTTTTGCTGCTGCTCTTTACAGCAGCAAATACCGCGGCCACTGAGTGCAAAGGAGACACACATGAACATAAGAGAAGACGGTTGTCGTGTCACCACGGTTTCATTAAGGCATGATTAATCGAGACAAACTACAGTTTTCTGACTGTGCAGCAAAGTTTAACAGCAGTTCTTTCAGACGACGGTGGCGACCTTTGTGGGGATTCATATTACAGCCAATTAGAGGGCAATTAGTTGACGGAAAGGGCACAAGGAGCGTGTCTTATGAAAGCAAGCAGCAGCAGGATGTGTTCGGAATACACACGACAACACAACAATGGCGTTTACATAGTTTGAATGAGAAGGAAAGAATTAGAAAACAGGAAAAAAGCGTTGCCTTTATTTTTATTTTAGAAACCAGCTTGGTATACTAAAGTTTAGTGTAAAATGAGTTCCAGAAGCTAAAAGCCCAATTCTCGATCAGTCTGCAGTTTGTGGTTACTATTTATAGTTTTCAGAGTGTGTCAAATGGCCATTCGATTCTAGCCTACAGTCAGTTGCTCAAACAAACCGTTTAATTTCTAGCAGAATCACTAGCACAGAATTACCAACTAAAGCGAAGTGTCGCCGAGTGCCAAGTGCAAACAGAAGAAGCAGTAACAGGCGCAGTGTCCTGAGTTGCCTCACTCATCTTCTTCCTCTGCCGCCACTTGTCCGCACTTTTCCTCCACTCTGCTCATCCTCTCGTCAGCCTTATTTGGCCATTGCACTCTAAGCATCCGTCCGTGCCATAAATTACCAGCACTACCATAGTGAGCAACATCGGTAAAACGACCGAATGTGCTGAGGCTATGCTAAATAATTTTAAAGTTTTTTCAAGATTTATTTTTAAATTGGCCAAATTGCACAATTGTACACTGTCATCTTCCTTGCCGTATTACAAAAAAGACATCGACACTGTCTAGCAGCCAATCACCCGCTTGCCAACTTATTGATCAACAAAACAGAGGGCAATCTTACGCT
>NW_016221637.1:0-1481 GCF_001687245.7 Rhagoletis zephyria
CCAACACCATTGCTACCGCCATTACTGCCATTATGTTCGCCATTGTGACAATTTTCACGTATGTTCGGGAGGCCACCGTTGGCAATAAAATTCGGTTGCTTTTGCAATTTACTATTCAAGCGCTGTTGTTGCTGCTGCGCCAAATGATGCTGATATTGTTGTGGCATAGCTTGCTGCTGATGTAAAAGCAATTGTTGTTGCTCTTCCTGCATTGCATTTGGTGAAGTTTTCAACAGCATTTGGCTTGTGTCCATGTTGTTGTAACCGTAGTTATCTTTCTTAATGTTGTAGGTCNTGCTGTTGTTGTTGCTGCTGTTGTGACGTATAGCCGTTGCCATTTTGTGTGATGGCACGATTGGCGATCATAGCGTTGCGCACCTCGCCATTGAGGCCATTATTCGAAGAGTCGCATAGAAAATATGTGACCATATCGCCTTTGCCTTTGACCTTGATGGTGCCGCGACAGCTGTTGAGATGTGTAAGAGATTCAAATTATTGCAAAGTTGAATACAACTGTAAAATTAATTGTACCGAAACTCGAAGTGTGAGCCCTGCAGGCTATCCACGACCTCCTGCGTCACTTGTGTGTAACCAGGTATGCCTGTAGAGTCCATGCGGCTGGCAACATTTACGGTATTACCCCAAATGTCGTATTGTGGTTTACGTGCACCAATCACACCAGCCACCACAGGACCAATATTAATACCTGTAATTGGTAAAAAATAATATATTTAAAAAATAAGTAACAAAAACGGTTTCGGAGAGCGGAAAAGGTTTTATTCACTCACCAACACGCAACATAAAATTGTTATATGAGTGACTGTTGATTTCCTGCAAGGATAGTCGCATTGCTTTCACATATTCGACTAAAGCTGTCATGTGGCGACGCACCGAATTGGGATCATTGGAGTTGATGCGATATTCTGGATATGAAATTTAAAGGTAATCAATATTCTTCCTAATGGTAAACTAAAATAATGTAAATAGCTAGCTCTCAATACTGACCAGGTATAAGGCCCACGACAGCCATGTAAGTACTGCCAACAGTTTTAATTTTATCAATGCCATGGAAACGATCTTCTTTCAAAAGCTAAAAAAGGGTAAAAATTAAAAAAAAAAAAATAATTTCCCCATTGTACAACATGACGAGATGAATGCTTTATTTGGATTGATCACTCCGGTAAAATTTAAATAATTTAATTAATTTTATATAAGTAGTAAAAATTGATTAACCATCAACCACATGAGCAAAGTGGCTAAAATATGTACTACTACTAGGTCCGATAATTCTACTTTTGTTATCAGCCTGGTGAAAAGCGCAATCACGAAAGTTTGAGTAACTTTGATCGAAAATACGCATAATCGATGGGGTAAGAGCTGTATGTATGTATGTAACTAGAATAACTTAGCTTTAGGCATCCATTGCCTATTTCATTCAAATGCATTTTAATACCATTCAGTGTTGTGTTATTTGTTTGTTA
>NW_016221638.1:0-1481 GCF_001687245.7 Rhagoletis zephyria
TTATTTCGTATGCACAGTTTCCATATGCACAATTTCAGGGTGCCACTTTCTTATTTCATTTTCAGGCGTAAATCTGTCAAGATCAATTAGATTTGAATGCTGAGCGTCTAGTCGCAGGGAATTTTCATTTGTCGTGTTTATGTCGCCGTCACCATCTTGAAAGCAAGAGTGACCAAGGTTTTTTTTTACTAATCCAGGGGAGCAGCCACTTTTTCGCCAGATCTTCACTCGTCACTGTACTAAAAGTGGGTAAATCGAAGTGATATCGCGATTTTTACGTTATATTAAAACGAATTATGTACATATGTACATATTTGCTAGTAAAATTTTGAGGTTCTTGCAACGGACAATTTACTACTGGGAATTTTCATACGTATCGCTCATTTACTAGAAGAGTGTCATAATCCCAAAAAACAACATACCAAATTAAATATGCAGAAATGACCGTTGCCTCTTCTTCTTTGTTGTATAAAAATTTCATAGCTGTACCGTTTACTAGTAGCTCGCTAAAACAAAATATGTATTCATTTTTACTATGGGAGGATATGTAAACTCCAAACATCAAAGCCGTTTTTCTCGATCTTTTGGTTTTTTGAGTTATGACAGTCTTTTAGTAAATGAGCAATATGATCATAAGTATGTCAGTGTGTAGGGTGGAATAAGTATCGATATAAAATTCCATTTAAAATTTTGACTTGCATTTCCTTTCCATGCTAGCCCAATGTGCATATCTGATTGGAATAATGTTGTAATATACATACATAGGAAATATATATACATACATTTGTATATTTATAGCTACGAGTAAAATAATAGCAGCAAAATTCTAAATTCGCTAAAAATTACCGTTGAATTTTTATTTTTTTATTTTTTTTTTGTCGAGGGTGTTGCGCTGTTTTTCCCCCAATTTTTTTTTTAGTTTAGTTACCTTTTGTGAACTTTGAAACTTTTATTTATGCGATTTCTGATATGGATCGATCCATATTTTAAATGAAAATTATTAACAATAAATAAATAAACATAAATTGCCAACAGCATCATTTTGAATTTTTCTGCTATTATTTTACTCGCAGCTATGCGTACGTGTGAACATTTTTTGATTCTCGGTATGCAGCATGCATTTGTATTCCGCAAAGTGTAGTGGAACTATTTGACTTTTGAGTATTTTCCAACGAGTATTTTCGGAAGTTTTTTACACTTTTATTTTATTTTTTGCTAAATTTTCTTAAATATTTCTTTGTTTTAGTTTGAAGAGGCTTTAAGGAATTATTGGGATAAAACATGACACCCACACACACCTGCAAATGATACAATTATATTCATTCATTTATAATTCACTGATATATAATTTTATTGGGGTTTATAGATATGTTGTTATGGATGTACCTATGTAAGTGCCTCTTTATCAAAAAATAAAACAAAAGAAAATTACAAAAATGAAAGAAACCAGTACATGAGGAAATCTATAAATCTAAAACAAC
>NW_016221640.1:0-1481 GCF_001687245.7 Rhagoletis zephyria
CAGCTGCAATAAGGTTTCTGGTATCGGGACGAGGGACTACAAATTGGTGGTGCAGCGGTATGCAAGTAGACCTCGATCCTGCATGCTCATCAGGAAGGAACTTAATGCTTTTATTTTGCCTCTTTTCAGCGACGGAGACATTGTCACGGTGAGCCTTGAGGGTGCAACCGGAGAACTCTAAGGAACGCGGTGGCAGAAGCTAGACGCAGGAGGATCCGCGTTGTTATTGGGTCTGACGCGAATTCCCACCATACGATTTGGGGCAGCTCAGATATCAACAGTAGAGGTGAGTCACTCTTTAATTTTATACTTAATGAAAATTTATGTATATGTATTAGGGGGAGCGACCCCACTTTTGTNCAGGTCTTAGATACCACGTTGGTCTCTTCTGATATAATGTCCCGTATATCTGGCTGGAGAGTCCTTAGTGAGCACTCCTTTTCCGATCATCGGTACATACAATTCACTTTGGACGAAGCGCGTCCTACGTACAAACCTGACAGGAATCTGAGGAGAACCAACTGGGACTTATACTGCAGAAGTCTGCAGGAATTGCTTCCGGTTGCACAGGCAGGGGCGGGACGGGACCTGGAGTGAAGGCGAAATTAACGAATTAATTGGAGTGTTCACCGCTTCGTGTAAAAGGGCCATTGAGATGTCTTGTCCCCTGAGTTACCACAAAGGTAAGAGCAAACCGCTCTGGTGGTCGGAGGAGCTCTCTGATCTTAGGGCCTCGAGCAGACGCCTTTTCAATAGGGCCACGAAGAGTAAATCAGCCCCCGACTGGGCACTGTATAAGATTGGGCTTGGGATATATAAGTCCGAGATCAGAAAAGCGAGGCAGACGTCGTGGAGACTGTTCTGCGAATGCCTGGAGGGTAGTCAGGAGTGTTCAAGGTTTCGGCGAGTTCTTTCTGAGAATCCCGCTCCCCTGGGATACATCAGGGATGAGGGCGGCGGCTGGGCAATGAGCAGCGAGGAGTCTCTTCAAATGCTCCTTGATGCTCATTTCCCCTGCAACCCGGACCCGGGAGAGATAAGGTTAGAGGAGTCGATCCCCGAGACGAATATCTCGGAAATCCTAACCATGGATCACCTTCTTTGGGCCATTGGCTCCTTCAAGGCCCCCGGCCCCAACGGCATAATACCGGCCCAACTGCAGAAATCTGCAGAAGTGTCGTGCCGCTGGTTGATACCCATTTTCGAGGGTTGTCTGGCTAAGGGTCATGTTCCGGGGCATTGGAGGGTGGTCAGAGTCGTGTTCATTCCCAAGGCGGGTAAAGCCTCTCATGTATCACCCAGGGATTTCCGGCCGAGGAGAGACTTCCTCGTTTCTTCTGAAGACGCTGTAGAGGTTGANCGGCCGAGGAGAGACTTCCTCGTTTCTTCTGAAGACGCTGTAGAGGTTGATCGATCTGCATTTAAGAAGCGGGAAACGGCCTTACACACGGTCGTTGAAAATATCGAGAAATCCCTCTCGC
>NW_016221641.1:0-1481 GCF_001687245.7 Rhagoletis zephyria
TATTGAAGTCCGCACAATAGGGCTGAATATTTTTCACTACGGCGAGGTCCCCAAGGCCACCTGTAGGGTTAAAGGAAATGTGGGCTGGTATGATACCGTATTAAAAGGGTCGTGGATTAATGTAGGCAGAGATAAAGACGTTAATGTATTTTGATAGTAGGCCAACAGAGCCTTTGTCAAAGGGCACTAACTCATTTTCTTTTGAGTTGAGTTGATTGAGGCTGACCGCTGGCTTAACCGCATATTTTAGACTGGTCTTACACATTGTAGAATCTTTACTGATGGCTCCAAAATTGTCGCAGGGCCAAGATCTGGAGTTTATATTGAAAATAAGGCAGACACTATTCACTTCTTTCGGTATTTCAACCAAGGTATTTGTAATCCACAAGACCATGTCCTACTTGTTGAAGTTTACGCGGCTGTTATGACATCGAAGCTGCATCCAAAGCATTGGCTAGCCCTCTTACTGATTACATACTTTCAACCTAACTAGTTTGGCAATGCAGTTTTTTACTCTGGGTGGAGGGTCCCTCGAGAGCACCTATTAATGGGAATTCTGCTCATTCAGACTGGTATTCCTTGGTTCGCAATCAGTTAGAGTCCAAGCCACCATTGAACACGGGGTGAATGACTGCAAAGCATCAAAGGGCTGCAGGGTAAGACTCTACATTCCTTTAATTTCAGAAGGTCTAGCTAGGTATTTGCTTTTCCTAAGCACATGGAACAGAAGACAATTTATGGGAAGACTGGCGGGCATTATTTCCGCGGGCATTATTTCCGCGGGCGTTATTTCACTGCACCTTCAAATCTACTACTCACATCGTGTGGGTGCCGGGCCACAGGGACCTTCAAGGTAATTATGCAGCTAACGAGCTTGCGAGGACGTCAACTCCTCTCATACGTGTGGGACGACTCGACAAATCAGACCCAGCATCGGCAAGAAAAGATCCGACGTGCTCATTCGGTTAGAACGCCCTCTGCTAAGGCTCGTGACCGGTATCATAACGGGCCACTGCTTAATGGGAAGGCATGCTACTAGAATGGGTTTGCCGGCCAATGACTTCTCTCCCACGTGGAATGTAGGCAGCCGCCTAACCTAACCTAATTTATGGGATTACTGACACTTCATTATCTTGTCCTTCTCGAGATATAATTGTATTTATCAGGTGGTATATTCTGACCTAGCCTTAGCAGTCTGATAAGAGAGCTATTTTAAAATTGATGTATTTTGTAAGGAATCTCCGTCATCCCCTGGTCAATTTTCAATTTCAGTGACATGTGTCATTAAACAATACATCAATATGATTTACTCCAAAACCTTCTATATAGTTTATACAAATACAATATAAATGATCGGTTTCCAAATAAAATTGCCGGTATGTCAGTAATATTTGTGTAGAAATTTTAAGCTTTTCTTTTCCCGAAGATAAAAAAAACCTACCCGACGACCAAATAATTGTTAAGGAATAATGAGACAATAA
>NW_016221642.1:0-1481 GCF_001687245.7 Rhagoletis zephyria
TCCGTTTCTATCGATGAATAAGTGTTACAGCGGAAAAATTGATTTTTTTCTAGAGCTTCCTCTGGTTCTATTATATAGGATATATTACTTTAACGCCATTTTTAAATATCAAATGGTAAAAAGTTACGCGGAAAAACAGGAAAGCTTAGTTAAATTTGAATAAACCAGAATCACTGATGTTTTGATAGTTTTGGGATTACAGCGAGCGGGTATTGTTTCAGATCGGATAAAAACTATAGTAACTCTTATGATATATTTTCTTCTGAAAAAAAAAACCCGACAGATAAAACGATTTTGACCATATACCTACGAAACTATCACCAAAATCAAAAGTTCCTGATTGTGCCATAAAATAAGGTCGAATTTAAAAGATTCAACTTTAAGGCAGGGACATAACAGTTATAAGTTTTAAAGAAAAAACGTTGTTCCATAACAGTTTTTAGATGAGAAAATTTTTTTTTTTTATTTCGCCGATAAGCGTTATAACCCAATGTTTACTTTTTACGATGCCTGATAACTGTTATGCAGGAGATATATATTTTCCGTCGTCAATAAAAGTTATTTCCCAACGTTTATCTTTTACGTTGCTTGATAATAGTCATTTCCCAACGTTTATTTTTTACGTTGCTTGATAACCGTTATTACCCAACTTTTATTTTAACGTTTTCTGATAACAGTTATTTCACTCCTTCGCTTTTATTTTCATCGTCTTTATCTTCTTCTCCATCTCCATTTTCGTCATTATTCTTATCTTACAACGTTTATCAGACAACGTAAAAAATAAACGTTGGACAATAACTGTTATCAAGCAACGTAAAAGATAAACGTTGGGCAATACCGGTTATCAAGCAACTTAAAAATAAACGTTAGGCAATAANCCCTGCTTTAAAGACTTTATCATTCCTTCGGAAATATATCAGAAAAGTCAACCTAATTATTAAAAGTAAATACGTAGATATTCTAAATCAAATCGTCTTTTTTACATATCAATTTTGGATATAACTGTTTAGAGGTATTTTTTTCAGTCCCGCAAATCCCGCGGATCCGCGGAATTGCTGACCTCGATCACGCAAGCTTGCGGGATTGTGATTTTTATGCGGGATTGGATTCCCTAGTTCCTACAATCCTAAGGGAGGTAGATGAGAGTGCCGCTAGGCTATCTGAGAAGATATTCAGATGAATATTTGGGAAAGCGATTTCGCACTCAATTAAAATTGTTGTAAATTAAACAAAGCAAAAATATGCAAAAACAATATGCATTTATTGTAAAATATACTTAAATGCGCATTTGAAATTATACTAAAATTTGCGCAAATAAAATGCAAAAACTGGTATTTTTTGCAAAATATGCACCCGCTCAATTTTCCACTCGATCTATAAATAGTCGATGCATCGATACATCAATTTTTTTTGAAAACTGACATCTCTGCTACATCGAACCGTCAATTCAGTTTTTCAATAATGCAAAAATGAAATGTAAC
>NW_016221645.1:0-1481 GCF_001687245.7 Rhagoletis zephyria
CGTGCAACAATATTTACTAAAGGAGAGCAACATTGTCTGAGGGCAAGGCTTGCAGCTGCTGCACCATGCAGTGGTTGCACATTCCCACTCATTTGTACAGTACATAGTTATACACACACATGGGAACCATGTGTGCATATAAAGAAATATATCTTTGGTTTATTTACCGAGGAATGTTGCAAGCGGAAAAATGCTTAAAAAGAAAGCAGCTGCTGCAAATATTGAACTTCTTAAAATAGAAAAAAAACTAGACATAGACACATACCCATAGCCTTGTGCTTAAGAGCTTCCGAGTGTGTGAAAGTCGAAGCTTTAAGCGCTGGCAGATTGAGTTGTACTGTGTACATTAGACTGCGTCAGCAAAAAAAGGTTTGCAAAATCAAAAGTTCTTCCTAAATTCTTTATTTATGATTCCATTATGATTAATTTTCTTGCGAAATTCTTCATATTTAGTTTTCTATGTACACGAATATGCATTTTTTGCACTGGCTGTGAAAATTATGTGACTTTTAGAATGTGTGGCAGCCCTAATCTAATGTAAATTTTTTTTTGTTAGTTCATATATCTTTTTACGGTCTGTATTTTAATATTAAGCAATATTTTATACTTCTTACTAATTAAAAATAATGGAGTACATTTATTTTTTGTTGATACGTCAAGGCGTGCCTTTTTTATTTCAGAAGGAATTTTAAGGTCAGGGTGTATTTGGTTGTTTGTGACATAAAACGGAGCGTTCACAATCGTTCTAAGGGCCGGTTGTTCACTTTTGGTTGGTTACCACGATCTGCCAAGTACACATATAACACGTGATCGATAAAGTAGTCGTTGTATTTAGCCGGAGCTTCTACTTCCGATTTGTGATAACCGGATATTGAATAACCGGCCCTAAGAGTTTTTGATTGGAACTGTTGGAGTATTTAAAAATGTAAACNTCAATATCAAAATTTAGTCTGGTAAGAGTGAATTTCTAGTCGCTGCAATTTTTTGTATTATTTAATTAAATTTTACGCTCTTATTAAAAAATCGCCCCCTTGTTATCGCTATTGATCAGCTAAGAGCGAAGCTTTTTTATATGCACATGTATGCATTTATACAGTATTTAGTTGTATGTATGTGCTCCTTAATATTTGTTTGCGCTCTTGAAAATCTTAAATGAGCAAAGCAAGCAATTACCAGCTGCACTAGCCCTGTGAAAGCATAGAAAACGCATTCGGTATTTAGCAGTAGTGGTGGCAAACTATCGATAGGCGCGAATATCGACAGTGGGCGATATTTTTTAACTGTCGATATTCTATCGATAGTAGCCTATTTTAAAACAGATAAAAATCTAATTGGGGCGTATTCATAGTCAACATTAAGTTGGTCCTTTAAGTTGGTTGTAACTTTATTGACAGATAACCCATCCAAAATTATGTGAAAAAGGTACAACTAGTTTTAAGTACCAACTTAATTTTGACTATGAATACGCCCCCATTGCGTTA
>NW_016221646.1:0-208 GCF_001687245.7 Rhagoletis zephyria
GTAGTTCTAGCTTTAATTTAAGTCTACATGGAAGGTTCTATCACCTTTTTCTTAATTGCGGAAACTCAAACTTCCCAAAATCAGTTATTCCTGTTCAACAAATGACTATAAGTGACCATCAAGCAAAGGTTCGGGAACTTGCAAGGATAGTATTCGAGATTTTTAGCTTTAATCAAAGCCTAAGTGAAGGTTCTACCACCCTTTGTTT
>NW_016221646.1:516-1481 GCF_001687245.7 Rhagoletis zephyria
GAAACTCAAACTTCCCAAAATCAGTTATTCCTGTTCAACAAATGACTATAAGTGACCATCAAGCAAAGGTTCGGGAACTTGCAAGGATAGTATTCGAGATTTTTAGCTTTAATCAAAGCCTAAGTGAACGTTCTACCACCATTTGTGTTTTTGCTAGAGCTTCTCAAATATGGAAAAAAACGCGAGGTTTTGACACTTTGACCACGAAAAAATAGCGTTAACATTTGCTGCATCAACTTTTTTCCCATTTTTGTTGGCCTGTGTAATAAGTATTGTTAAATAGCCAATGCCCGCATAATTGCGCCGCCTTCAAACACATTTCGAATTGTAAAACAATGACTAGATTCTATTTTACGCATATCTATAATACGGGTATCGAATTGCAAGCAAAACGGACCATAAATAAGAATTTTTCGAATAAATCGGTCCCTGGCCCANATTGCACCGCCTTCAAACACATTTCGAACTGTAAAACAATGACTAGATTCTATTTTACGCATATCTATAATACGGGTATCGAATTGCAAGCAAATCGGACCATAAATAAGTATTTTTCGAATAAATCGGTCCCTGGCCCACTTAACGGAAGAAATGAATCCTATATGGTAATCTAGGCAAAAGGCTACCAACTAACCAAATGCATTTTTTTAGTGTAGCTCGACCCCTGCGCCACCTATCAGAAAAATTAAAATTTTGTGCACTCCTTGTTCTAAACACCTTTCCAAAACAGCAGCACGCATTCGAATCGGTTATGAAACATAGGAGAAAATTGTTCCCAATTGATTCAAGCTCCCAATGAATTCACAATTATCCGAAATTTTGCAAGCTTTCGTCGAAAAAAAATTCAAATTTTACGCGTTCTTCCGGACTTTTCGGAGATTCCATTTAGAATTTTCTATTTTTCCATTCGAATGCAATTCCGAAGGAATTGCACACAAGATTCTCTACAAAAAAATTAATTTTCG
>NW_016221647.1:0-1051 GCF_001687245.7 Rhagoletis zephyria
CGTAACCACGCCCACTTATGGTTACATGTGTATATCTTGGTAATCGCTGGACCAATTTCTTTCAAAATTGGCACAATTGGTGGCCTTGACATAACCTACAAAATGGCCGAAAATTTTTAAAATCGGACAACCACGCCCACATCACATATAACGGTAATTTAGAGAAATACGAAATCTTCGATAAATAAGTAAATATTGAAGCTAGTGTATTCAAAGTTGATGCTTGCAACAATTCTTTACCAAGAAATACGTTTATGNACAACTTGTACCAAACTCGGTGTGGTTATTGTACTCGCCACATAAAAGCAAAACGCTGAAAATTATTGAAATCGGACTAAAATTACGGCCGCTTTTCATATAACGGTAAATTTCAGAAATGCTTGAAACTTCAATATTTCGAAATTTAAGGACGCTAATTTACTCAAAATTGATACACCCCGGCTTGCCATGTAGCGGTAGCTTTCGGAAAAGTGAACAACATTATTTAATACTTGCGCCGGGTATTTAATGTTCGGCTCCGCCCGAACTTAGACTTTCTTATTTGTTTTTAATTTGGTATTTGGGAAAATTGGAGCAGCAAAAAAAAAGAAGAAAAATATGGCGGCTATGTTTGTGGGTGTTGATTGTTGGTGTCGCTCTTTGGTTGTTTCTGCGAAGCATCGTGCACGCTTTTGAACAATAGACAAGTGGCAAAGAAATTGTTTGAATTACACTTGGCTCATTCCATCTCAAATCACCCAGGCCGGGGGAAAGTGAATTTAAGTTTGCGATAAAACTCACAGGGATTGTTCCTTGAACAATTTAAGGAGACACGTATTTTTTCTTTTTGCTCAGAAATGCGAATTTTTCGAATAATGAATTTTTTTCTTTTTGAGTAACTTTTAGTTTAATAGCAACTTTTGATGAAATCGCTTATAACTGCCGCAAAAAAGCAAGGATTTTAACGATTTTTTTTTTAATTGCACGAAAATCTNGATCTACTGAATTTATCTAGTGCACTAAACATCAGTAATTGTTTATTAATAATTAATTATTGTTTATAAACAAAAAT
>NW_016221647.1:1181-1481 GCF_001687245.7 Rhagoletis zephyria
TTTTCAGTACGAGTAGCAATATGCTAAAATTCGTCATTTTCGAGTTATGATTTTTTTTCTGAAAATGCACTTATATGATGCTAGCAGATTTTCGCGCCAGTTGAGGCACAAAAATTGGTGCCCATTATGACAAAATTTCCTTGTTGGAAATTTTTTGAGGTTGCCCGATCAGAGCCAAAAGTTTTTCCCAATTGGGCTCTAATTTTGACCCAATTAGCGATTTGCCCAATCTACCGAAGATTTCCCCAAGTAGTGCTCACAATTTGCTCAAAGTGAACATGCATACGCAATTAAAACGTT
>NW_016221648.1:0-1481 GCF_001687245.7 Rhagoletis zephyria
GTGTTCATGGTAGAGTTCTGGAACATGGTATGGAGATATACGAAATCAATCGCATACTCCTGAAGAAAGACGGCAGCTGTTGGAAAGGGGGGCGTGGCACCTCCCATATAAATCGAATTTTTATACTGCATATGGAGATATGTATGTAGTTGAAATCAAGCCCATACTCATGGAGACAAGTTGGCTATTTGAAAAAGGGATGTGAGGCCTGCAAACGTACCGACCTTTAGCTATCTTTGAATGTATTTTTTAATTCTTCTGTAGGTGTGTTTGTGAGTGAAATCCTCCTAAATGGTTGTACGGATTTTAACGAAGAGGAAAAAATTTACTTCGCTTTGCGAATAACCGTGCTATGAAATGCCGCACAACTGGATAATTTCAAGAACTTCTTCACGGATATAACATTTTCCTTAGGTTATTTAAAGCGGCAAATGACCACCAAACCATAATCTTAGCAGACGAATGTGGCAATGGAAATCGTAAGCGTGAATTGTTAGTGAAAATGTTGGACCAAAAAGTTTCAATAAAATATATAAAAATTTTGGGCGGGACGAAGTTCGCCGGGTCTGCTAGTATCCATATATAAATAGGCAAGCATGAATAATTTTGAACAACTTTCTCCTATGTTTCTTAACCGATTCGAATGATTGTTGCTTTGTTGGAAAGGAGTTTCGGAGGAGGAGAGCACAAACTTTTAACTTTTCCGATAGGTGGCGCAGGGGTTGAGCTGTACTACAAAATCGCATTTATAGTCCGATGTGCTTCAAGCTCAGAATATACATTCGCTACATCTATATATAAATAGGCAAGCATGAATTAATTGGGCACAATTTTCTCCTATGTTTCTTAACCGATTCGAATGATTGTTGCTTTGTTGGAAAGGTGTTTCGGAGGAGGAGAGCAAAAACTTTTAACTTTTCCGATAGGTGGCGCAGGGGTTGAGCTGTACTACAAAATCGCATTTATAGTCCGATGTGCTTCAAGCTCAGAATATACATTCGCTACATCTATATATAAATAGGCAAGCATGAATTAATTGGGAAACATTTTCTCCTATGTTTCTTAGCCGAACCGAACGATTGTTGCTTTATTTAAAAGGTGTTTTCGAGCAGGTGTCCACAAACTTTTAACTTTTCCGATAGGTGGCGCAGGGGTCGAGCTATACTAAAAAATTGCATTTATAATCCGATGTGCTTCAAACTCAGAATAAACATTTGCTACATCTATATATAAATAGGCAAGCATGAATTAATTGGGAAACATTTTCTCCTATGTTTCTTAGCCGAACCGAACGATTGTTGCTTTATTTAAAAGGTGTTTTCGAGCAGGTGTCCACAAACTTTTAACTTTTCCGATAGGTGGCGCAGGGGTCGAGCTATACTAAAAAATTGCATTTATAATCCGATGTGCTTCAAACTCAGAATAAACATTTGCTACATCTATATATAAATAGGCAAGCATGAATTAATTGGGAACAATTT
>NW_016221649.1:0-1481 GCF_001687245.7 Rhagoletis zephyria
AAAAAAAACGATAGAAAATTTATTGAAAAAATAAAAAATTCAAAAATAACGATTAAATGAGGCCAAGAGCAGATGTGGCTTAATCCAAAATTTTTTTCTAGTACTTAACTTCTTAAAATAGTTTCAAATGTAATACATCTTAAAGTAAAGGTCGATTATTACTTACTTTGATGATACACGTTATGTAGCTCTGAAGCTTAAAATTAAAGCGTTAAGGCGAATTCATCGTTCTAGTTCTGAGCTAAAGTTGAAGTGAGTTCAAAACTCAAAAGCGTTCAGAACTTTTCTCAGTTGCTTCCCGAGAGAGAAAAACACAACAACAACCACATGGAAGAAAAGTTCTGAACTTTTGCTTCTCTCTTTGTGAGAGAACCGCAACAACAACCACATGGAAGAAAAGTTCTGAATTAAAACGATGAGTCCACCTTAAGCGACTTTCATTTTAAAATTTATCTCATTTGAGACTATTTTAAGTGGGGAAGAACATAAAAAAACAATTTTGGTATGCCACTTTTGCTCTCATAGCCTTAAATATGATCCGATGTATCAAGTTTTAACGGTTTAATTATTTTTAACGTAAGGATCATAGCCGTTACAGTCCCTGGTAAAATTAGAAAATAAAACAAAAAAAAAATAGATTTAAAAAAACGACATACATATCGATAGCTTAGAGTGAAAAGTTGCTAAGTCCCAATTTGAAAATTGTACGGGGTAGGAAAAAAACCTCTTATAGCCATTTTCTTAAAGCATTGAGCCTAGCTTTGAATACAACATTTTGCCTGTTTAAAGCAAATCAAAACTTCATACGAATGATAGGGATTTGATCTTTATTAAAGAAATCGTACTATTTTGGCTTTATCGAATTTTCAAAGCTTTTTTGGACTTTATAAATCTTCCTTCCATTGAATATAAACGAGAAAACATAAAAGGACTTTTACCCGTTCGCAACGATACATTTTTAATTACAATAGCCTCCTGTATTAAAATATGAGTTTACATAAAAAGTGGACTTAGTAACTTTTCACTCTAAGCTAGCGAACTTTTAAATATTTAGCATATTTAGTGGAAATCAGAACAGAGCGGTTCCTTGAATGCTTTTTTTAAATACTTCAGTTTCTCTAAATTCGATGTACAGCTACATATCTTTGAATACGAATTTTTTAAACATGACTATTCAAGCGTTTTAGAAAATGGACAATACAATACAATTGTTGAAACTATTAACAAATATACTTAATGAAAATAACAATGAACAGTAGAGATTTTGGGTTTAATATCTCTAAAACAATGGTAATAGCAACAATTTTGGCAAACTCTTTCTAAAACCACATAATAATTTTTTTAACACCTAAAATAAGTAAACTTTCGACGAAGCCGTATACGGTATATAAAAATCGTGTGTGTAAATTGATATCTTGCCACTTTTGTGTTGTTGTTGTTGTGTTTTGTGATGTCTACACCACGCTCTATATAATCATGCG
>NW_016221651.1:0-1481 GCF_001687245.7 Rhagoletis zephyria
CAGATTACATAGATATTTTCCTATCCATTCTAATTGTGCTTGTGTATGTACATATGTATGTTTGTCAGTATGTATGCGCGCCTGTTGCTTGGCAAGCAAGCAGCAGCTGACGGTTGGCATCTGGGACTTACTGGAGATGAATGTGTTTCATTTAAGTCGCCAAGGCCAAGTGAAATATTTAATGGCGGATGCCTCCTTAATTATCCAACAGTTAAAAGTTTAAATAATTCACTGTTTGTAAGCGCACAGCTGTGCTGTTAAGCACCGCTCTTGCCCATTTCTAATGCCGGACCGTTCGGCAGTAGCTTGGTGACTGAAGGCCGCTGCGGTGATTAATGGCGCATTATTTTGCTCGTGTCCCAGCTACATCAGGTTGCATGCGTCTGCCAGCTGCGACATGGAGTGTTTTTTTTTGGCATAGCTAGACATGGTAAAGGTATACGTACTACACTTTTACCAATTTACATACATATAAGACAAACGTTGGGTTGCACGCGAGACACTAAGACGGAGCATTTTAATATATGTACATATGTACATACAGCCCGCGACAGAACGATAGCACCTCAACATTTCGAACATTTTTGACTATTTATCTTTTGTTTGTTCAATGCTAATTATTTTTAAATAAAAGCATCGCTCTTTGTCTAACAAATACCATATAAATCCAAATTTCAAACTTTGTAAAAAAATTATAAAAATTTCGCAAACTTTTCATACCAGTTCCAAACGTTTTAGTTTTAATTTCTAGTATTATATTTGGTATGCAATTTTATGGCCGATTGAATTCAAGTAAAACGCATTTTTTTCCATACAAAGTACATAATTTTTTATATGGAGAAAAGTGCATAACACGGCAAAAAAAAATAATCAAAAATCAATGAAATTTTTTAGCAACTTCAAACTTGCACCTATTTCACTAGAATTTAATACGCTATTAAATTGCATACCAAAAATTATTCTAGAAATTAAAATCAAAAAAGTTAAAAAAAAANATATGTACGGTATAAGCAATTTTGCTGCAATGCCGTTATGTTCACAAAAGCTCCCCAAACATTTGTTATGCCTACATAAATACATACATAAAAATAAAGTATTGTATTCCTGTGTGTATAATTTATGCAGAAATGCTAACAGAGAGGCTAGTTTGTGGCTTTTTTTTTAATTTTGTGGTTTTAATAATGGAGGTATGTATATAAATTGTTTGCGGTTAATAGGATGAGTTAATCAGAAAATTAGCACGCATTTACAAAAGTTTCCGTTAGGGCCGTTTTTTCGACCGCTTGTTAAATTTAAGTTCTGATTAAACAAATCGACTCCGTTATCGACTCCTTGTTATTTATATGGATGTCATCGTCAAATTTGACGTGCAGTTAAAGCCTCCGTTAGCTTAAGGAAGCGGTCTAGAAAACGGACTTTAGACTATGAATCGTAAACCATAATTACGTCTACGTTATAAATTCCTTTAAGAGTATGGTGAT
>NW_016221652.1:0-1481 GCF_001687245.7 Rhagoletis zephyria
GGCATTTTTGACATGCTGATTCCGTTCTCTGATGGGCTGGCTTAAGAATGTCGCACTGAAAGATGAAATTCAGTTGTGTGGTTATGATTCCCTGTGGTAAAAACGCTTTCCATGGAAATGTTGAAATACCACGAATTGTCTTCCATGGCTGAATATAAGAGAAACAAGTAAAGATGTATATATAAGTTCGGGCGGAACCGAATTTTAAATACCCGGCGCAGATATCAAATATCGTCGTTTCAACTTTTTCTCAACTACCTTTGCATGATAATCGGGAGCGCTTTTCCCGTTTTCAAACGCCTTCGAAAATATGCTGACTTAATGAAATCATTGAACCAAGTTTGGTAGAAATCGATAAAACGGTTACCGAGATAGACCTTTGTAGTCATAAAGTGGGCGGTGCCACGCCCGATTACTAAAAATCCATAACAGTCTTATTTATTGTTGAGAGATTGTTGAAAGTATTAACTTGGAGTAAATTAGTGTCATTATGTAGTTTTGGAAATATCGGAGTATTCGTATTTTTGAAATTTACCGGGAAGCGGATGTAATTTTTGTCCGATTTGAATAATTTTCAACTTNTTATAAGGTGCACCAATTTTGGTTGAATTTTGATGAAACGAATACCGGTGTACACATTTGTGGTCGTAAGTGGGCGGCGCCACGCCCATTATCAAAAAATTTATCGATTTTGAGTGAATTAGCTTCAATAATTTTACTGATTTATCGCAGTTTTCGTGTTTCTGTAAATTACCGCTATATGGGAGGTGGGCGTGGTTATTGCGCGATTTCAAAGATTTTCAACAGATTTCTTAATTGAACCCTAAGCAAGGCTCGGATTGAGTTTGGTAAGGATTGATGATAAAAGTAAAAACAAGTATGTCCATTTTTACGAAAGGATAGCCATAGTACCTGGCCTATCTAAGACCTCATACCGCTCCCCCAGTAGGCACTTACGGTGTTCTAAGTTTACATACACGGTTGTTGTATGCAAGTCTCGAAAAAGCCTGGCTGCATGTGTTTATCATATTGTATTGGACCGTGATTCTAACACCTCGGCCTGAGAAAATGAGGGCAAATTGCCTATTGCAATGAAAATTCTATCGCCAGGTTCACAAATGCCCGCATATGTTCGATCCTTCATTCTTGACCAGTCTATGTACCAATGTACATATCTGGAAACAAGGCCCGTTTGTTCTGTCTTCCCGCTCTAGCATTTTTGCATGGAATTCTTGTCTAAGCAGATTTCTTTTAGCATCGAGTCTAAAAGCATGCATCTTTCTAAGCCCGAGATTTTTCAAAAAATACCTGTCTGTTGCTTGTTTTTGTGAAGAGTACCGTTAGATATTCACAGTTGCAACTCTCTGGATGATGCTGCTGCTTGAACAAAAATATATAAGCCACTGCTGGGATACGTGCTGACGTACATGATTGCCACAGGGCCTTAACATTTCTGTTCTTTTTCGCAAAACTGATTCATA
>NW_016221653.1:0-1481 GCF_001687245.7 Rhagoletis zephyria
TGTCACTCATCAACCTTTACAAATCTCCATAAGTAAATATTTAGCAAAAAAATTTGATTGTTAGATTTTTCAAAAAATTTGGAGTGTAAGAAAATCAAACTAAATATGTGATTCATATCAATTCTAAAGCGATTCATAAACGTAAAATACACCAAAAATAGCAAGAAAGACTAAAACCACTACGACAGCCAATAAAAAATAGTTGATCAAGTTCGATAACTGTAAATAGGAGTGTTAACCGGCAATAAAAAAATTTGATAATATATAAATTGTATCAACTGCGACAGCTGGTTGTGGCACAGTAGGAGGCAAACAATTTAGTTGAAAGATTTATGTCGAGTTCGCATAAATTTGTGTCAACATAAATCATAGGTGACGCACATAAATGCCCACTATTTTAGAGCGATTGCAAATGATTCCAAAAATAAAATCACTAAGGTGTGCGATTCGTATGGAAATTGTGGGAAAAGAATATTTCCGTAAGAGTTCAATGATTCGTAAATATGTATGTATAAAAACAAATTTAGAACAGAAGTGAGGCGTTTTATTAAATTTATTTTTACAACAAGTGGTAGAAGAAATGTGATAAAAAACGATAATTTTGCTCGACATTGGGACTTATCGGCTAAAAAGCAAAAGCACACAAAACGCCCAACAGCAGTGAATATTTATAAACAATAAATGCCTTTATCATCAGCGCTACATACCAAAAATAACAAATAAACGTAGCGTAAAAACCAATAAAGTGGCCTTCACACGAATTTCGATTTTACGTTTCACCTACTATGCATCCGCTCCCATACGCAACCACCTGCCCAGCCAGTCATTCAGCGTGGAAAATGAATCACGCAATAAAGCGTTTGATTAGTAAGCAAGTGAAATTGGTGGCAAAAATGTTGCAATGGCTGACATTTCCGATTGCAAAATGCAAACACAACCGCAAACACGCGGGCGTACATATGAACCTATAGATACATAAAATCTGTTAACAACTCAGCAGCTTGTGGCTGCGCGAAAATCCACAAGCCGGACAACAACAAGCGCACAATGAGGTCTGTAATAATCCAAACGACAGAAATAACATAAAAAGTGTAAACAAAACTCAAACTGTCAAACGGTAAATTGAATGCGCAGGTAGGCGGAATTTTACGAATTTGCGCTTAATTGAGAGTGACGAAGTGAGACTGGGGTTTGCTATTTGCCAAATGAATTGATACCGCTACATACATATGTACATCTATATATTAATACGCTAACATGAATTTTGTCTCCGTTCGTTTGGAGATTCTACCGAACCGATTGCCAAACCAAGAACACCATTGGAAAGGNATGAAGAAATAAATGATAACGATGAAGTAAAAACAAAGAAGAAAAAAGTGAAGATAAAGACGAAAACGGAGACATTGACGGATAAATAAGAATTAGGGTAACTGAACATTTCTTGAATTTATGAAGTGAAACTTCTTTAGGCAGTTGGTTGG
>NW_016221654.1:0-1481 GCF_001687245.7 Rhagoletis zephyria
AGGATCGCGCAAATAATTTGTAATGTGACCGAAAAATTATGAAAATGCAAGGAAAAGAGAAAAAAATTTGTAATGGTACTTTTTTTACCCTGCAGTGAAAGCTACTAGTTCTAAACTATATAGTCCATTATCAGTTTGCTGCGCAGACTAACTAGTTCGTAGCTAAATTTTTTCCTTTAAACTAGTTTACCTTAGTTCGTTAATAAGTTGGGTGTTGCAGAACATAGAACATGGTGGTCTGGAAAATGTTTTGAATATCTTAAAAAACCCTAAAACTACAAGACGCGGATTTAAGATTAACAAAGGGATGGTGTGACGAGTTAGGGCTTATCATGAATCCTGCCAAAACCGGCGTCATCCATTTTACTAGGAAAAGAGTCCTTCCGGGTTTCAGCGACATATCCCTGGAGGGGGTCATGGTCAAAGTCGCCAGCGTAGTGAAGTATCTGAGACTAATCCTAGACACCAAACATGAATGGAAGAAACACGTGGACGCGACCACCTTGAAGGCAACGACAGCCTTAATGCATAAGAGGAGCGATGCGCATATGTCTGACGACGGCGCTGGAAGTAGTCCTTGAACTTGAGCCTCATCATATAACCATAGAGCAGAAAGCCAAAAGAACTCTGTTGGAAAAGGTAAGGTCATTTCTTCTAGGAGTATAGATAACCTAGAGTTCTCGTTCCCACTAGCCCTTTCCCTAGAGATGACTTGGATAAAACCATAGTTTTGAGAAGAGATTCAAAATGGAGCTTTGCAGAAAAGCAACCAGGAGTGTCTCCGCCTTCGAAGTTGCACTCTGCACTGGTACACAGATGTCTCGAAGACCCCAGAAGGAATAGGTGCTGAAATCTTACCAGGGTCGAGATCACTTTCTATATTACTGTGAAGGTACTGTTGAACGAAGTCCGCTGATTATCCTTCAACATAAGCCAAGTCATTATCCTGCAACTGTAAGGAAGCTGCAAACTCAGCTTATCTCTAAGTTTTTGGTGTATTAGTTTTTCGGCAGTTTTTTGAATGAAATAACTCAAAACTAATTTAATTTAGGAATTATTACGACAGTTAACTTCCTCTAAGTACACGGTATGTGTTCCTAGGAGTAGACAGCTCTAAAGTGACATACAAAGGAATCGATAATGTCAACATCGGATGTGTGGAAGAATACAACCACCGCCTGCAACTTTTAGTGATCCAAAAGACTCTGACGCCCACCGTAATTTGTCCGAGACAACTATGTTTCGACAAGTCCAGCAACTTTTTCCAACTAAGGAGAAATTAGGTATAAGCAAGTATTCCAAAGCTTCACAGTTTTTTAGTTATCGTGGCTCTTTAGAAGTCTCATCCCGTTAGAAGTCTCCTTGGATAGAGTTTTAGGAAAGTTTGAGGCTCAGGGCGGATCGAGTTCATCTCTCCACCAAAGAACCATATATTTAAGCAAAGGGAAGAAAGGAAATGTGCGGCCATTGTTAGGTTTCGC
>NW_016221655.1:0-1481 GCF_001687245.7 Rhagoletis zephyria
AAGGAGGGGAAGGTGAAGGTGAAGGAGTTCAAGAGCAGCAGCAGCAGCAGCAGCAATGTACGAAAAATCCCACAAAAAATGCAAAGGTAGACACTGTGGTGGACTTTACGTTGGTCGATCGACCGCCCTCTTATCAAGAGGTGGTGGTTTCAGTTGGCCAGAACCGGAATCAGTTTCCTGGATCAGCAGCAGCAAAAGCAACAGCAGCTAAATCCTTATCAGTTGTGTAATCCAATCGCAACTTTGAACTTGGAATTACTTACTGGAAACAATTAGTATTTTTAGTCTCTCTCACTTTTTCTAAATTTAGGCACTCACATTTTTTTTCAATTTTTACTCACATTTATCATCACCTTCATCTTATTCACCAAATGTTATCACCTTTTCACACAATTAAAAAATAACTTTACTCTAAACCTAACTCCTAAACTGTTTTCACTTTAATAATGCACTTTACTCTGCTACCACAGAAAAAAAGTCACGTGAAAGTTGCAAAAGTTTAAAAAAAGTTGCAGCAACAGCACAACAAAAAACAAAAACTGCTACGTGAAAATAATTTCAGCAAGGCACAATTCTTGCCAGCCTTTTCACGTTTATTAGCAACAGCAAAAATGTATCCCGGCGCACTGAGAGAGAAAAAAAGGAAAAAAGAGAGACTGACAGACGGTACCCACTGAATATCAAATGACCCCCTGAGTAAGTGAGTGAATAGATACCCTACCGAAATATCCGGAATATTCTTCCTCACTTTAGCCCCCGCAAAAAAATTGCCGGTGTGTGAAAGGAATGCCTAATTAGCAGCCACGGTAGTGCTGATTGTAATTAGCTACTGCTGGCTACTACTGAACAAGAGAAGCTCGCCTTCACTCGCTCCATTTGTCCACCTAATCTCTCCATTTTCGTCAATTATCATTAGTCTCTCTCTCCGCTTTTAGATGAGTTGATGATGATGATGAATTGGGGAGCTAGAAAAAATCATTCATTCATTAACTCGCTCATTCACTCACTCATTGGTAATGGTAATCAGTCAGAGTCAGAGCGGACTGTACAAGTGATAATTGAGAAGAGAAATGCGTAATCTAACCAAAAATGGCTACAAATGTAAAAAATTAAAAATCGCAACTTACCTTTAGTCAAAAAGATGAAAGTGTTGAAAGTGCTGAAAGTGTTGATTTTCAATAAACCCACAGATTTGAAAAGTCGGTCATTAGAAGTAGAGCTGGCACAAAATCACAAAATTAAAGTCTGTAAAAACAAAAAAAAGATAACGATTAAAAAATGATAACGGAAGCAGCACAGAGCAGAAAAGTAATGTTTTTAAAACAAAACAGGTAGAAAACAAAAAAGGGGAAGTCAATCTTCAACAACAAAGCTTTCCTTCCGAAATCTAAACTGAAAAGCTGCCGCCTACAGCTGAAACACAGACACATCTGTCCACCGGGGCACATTAGTCAGTCTGCCTAATTATCACTACTGGCGTC
>NW_016221656.1:0-1481 GCF_001687245.7 Rhagoletis zephyria
AGCCAATCACCCTAGTATATACTAAATATATGTATAGGAAGTGTTGTGTGGTATTGTGACAAAAAAGTTGTGGGAAAAAAGGAAAACTTTTACTGCTTACCTGAAAGTTAAAATTGCGGAAAATTTTAAAAGAAAATCAAAGTGGCACTGCTTTGTGGAACTTCTCCCTATACGTAGGTAAGCACATACATATATTTACGTAATATATAAGTACATATACTTACGAATTTAATGNAGTCTTCTGAGGTTTAAGGGAAAAACGAAAGGCTAAAGTAGATATATGTGACTTTCTGTATGTAGTAAAATATTTTCAGAAAAGCAGCGAGGAGCCAGGAAATTGATATATAAAAAAGTACATATTATTTATTTCTCGTTTTGTTTCTCTGTTAACTATCCCCGGTTAGGGGAATATACCTACTCCTGGCACTCCACGTAGAAGTATGAAGCCTTACATATACACACTTTTAACACTACCTAACCTATGTATTGTAGAAAAGCATGTTGCACAGGTATTTAAGTATTTCTCAGAATCGAATATTGTTCGCCCACTTTCGAGTTTGACATAAAAGTCGTATAATTTTCTGTAAGGAAAGCTTTCTTTCCCGAGTTTATTTATAAATCCAGCTTCAACCAGGCCTTGGTTAGCCCGTTAGAGCATTTGTCAGCCAGTGACGAGCATTAAATTTGAAACCTCAAACACACACCTACATTACGCCTTCTTATTTGCAATGCTATTTTCTGAAAAATGCTTACATGGCTCGATATGCGAAAGAATAGCTTCAGTTTGAGTTGCCTTTGTATCAGATAGGAATCTATTTATGTTGATTCCGAGCCTGAATAGCCATTCTTTTCAATGTCCTTGAGCGATCCATCTGATTACGTGTTGGGTAGCATGGCATTGCATTCGTTGCTTCGTTTCCTCCAATATTTTTAAAGGCCATCAGACAAGTGAAGCATATGAGGGCATGGATGGGACAAAGCCCGTTGCCTATGATTCCTTTCGGCTCTATGGAGGTACATCGATGCTTTCTTTGCCTGCTGCGCATTGTTAAGCTTCCAGTTGAGCTATAAATCCAGAACACCTCCGAAATTGTTCGCCCTGCATGAGGTATCCAGTTTTATATACATGAACTTAGGACAGTGCCAGGCAGCCAGTAACCTCGTGCGTGAGTATTTTGCCTGGCACTGATCTAGGATAAAATTTTTAGTAAAATTGGGTAATTTTTTCTTATTTGTATGGAGCACCATATCAATTTTCTCCGAATTCACGCCAAGAGAACACTTTATGACCCAAGAATTTAAATTCTATAGAATGCTTATAATGCTTTCTTATAACTGAAAGAAATCGATATTATACAAGTATGGGTAAATGGCCGGCATATGTCACCGCTTACATAGATTTCCTGGGAATCTAGGTTAACTGGTAGCTTCTTAATCAGGACCACAAGTCATAGAAGCGATAAAAGCACCGCTCATTGCGT
>NW_016221657.1:0-1481 GCF_001687245.7 Rhagoletis zephyria
TTTTTTTTTTTAATAAGTAAACGGTCATTTTGTACAACGAGAAAAGCGCCTACATGTGTAATATTTTGTTACAAGTTGTTTAGCTTTTTAACTTTTTTGTAATTTTTCATATAAAAATCGCGCAATATGCTGATTTGATTTGCCTCTAATAAGTACTTTAAATTATGAATTAAAAACTTAAATTTCAAAATGAGAAACAACACCAGTTCAATCAGTAACAATACATGTTCATAATAATTCATTTCGCTTTAAAAATATTCAAATATTGTTTTTAACGTAAAAATCGCGCTTAATTGCAACAAAGTTAAAAAGTTACAATAATTAGAAAAATTATGAAGTAGATAAATTAGTTGGCAGCGATTTACCGTTTGCCAATTTGTTTGCTATTCTTTTTCGTTCATAAAATTACGCATTAGAAAACTCAAGCATAAACTCAATAGTTAAAAATTCACCTCTTTTTTTGGCTATATCGCGGCCTAACGGGCATGCTGCCGGCTCGGCCCAAGCGCCTTTGGTTGTTCACGTGTACGGTGTTGCTGACGGCTGTTATCGTTGGGGATTATAAGTACTTGGCTGTTGTTTCTGTTATTTATTATTAGGGCAAATAATTGCTCGTCTGCTGTGCACAGCTGTTTGTGTTTGAAAAAAAATGTTGATTTTTGGAAGGTGTCTGTTACCTGCAATAAGTTCACTCTTTGTTGATGACTGGCTCAGCAGCTGAAGTCACGCGGACTACAGGAACAAAGGAAGCAGTTGGTGATTGTTTTTAGAGGGCGTTGTGATTATAGTTCCATTTTGATGCACTGTCTTTTCGCAGGTGATTTCTGTAAAAGTGCACAGTATTGTGAAAGTTTTTGCGAATACTTCGATTTATTAGCTGCTAAAAACAAAATACCATCACATAATAATAAGCTTTCTTTTATAGCTTGAATTAGGGAGAGTAAAGATAAAATTGTTTGCTTAAAGGAATTATGAGGTTGGGAATAATGCGCTGTGCCAGCGTTGGCCACGAAAGTTTTTTTTTTTTTTAACGAACGGAAGCTGAATTTCAAAATGCCTCTAACATGTTTATTCTGCGCGTTACCCATAATTTTGTAACCGGGAAAATTTTATTACCAAAAAATGTTGGCACACTTGTAACCATAATATTAATTACGTTGTCAATATAAAAAGCAATTCAGCTATGAAAGGGTTTAAAAATTTACAGCAACTTTATTTACCGGNTTTTTTTTTTTTTTAATGCGAACAAAACGAACGGAAGCTGAATTTCAAAATGCCTCTAACATGTTTATTCTGCGCGTTACCCATAATTTTGTAACCATTACCAAAAAATGTTGGCACACTTGTAACCATAATATTATTTACGTTGTCAATATAAACAGCAACTCAGCTATGAAAGGGTTTAAAAATTTACAGCAACTTTATTTACCGCTTACCAAAATTTGTATTATCAGCGCAGAATAGACCTGTAAAAGATGCTT
>NW_016221658.1:0-1481 GCF_001687245.7 Rhagoletis zephyria
GGAAAATATGTAGTCTCGCTACCATTTAGGCAGAAATTTCCAGCAAATATTTGCCTTATCCCCTCTCTTAAAAAAGCATGCTCTCGGTTCTTCCGGAATGAGACACGGCTTACAAAGGATCCCGTCCTGCAAAAGGAGTATAATAGGGTACTAACAGAATATGAATCACTGGGACACATCTCCAGAATAAATGGTAGCATTTCAGCAGACTCTTACGATAACTTTTTGCTACCCCATCACGCTGTGATAAAGGCGGAAAGCACCTCTTCAAAAGTTCGAGTCATCTTTAATGCTTCTAACCAGACGGCTAATGGTACAAGTTTAAATGACGTACTTTACCCAGGTCCAGTACTCCAAGCAGATCTTCCAATATTAATACTCCGCTGGAGATTATATAGGTACGTTTTTAATAGCGACATCGAGAAGATGTACCACCAAATTTGAGTGAATAACAACCATACCAAATACCAGCGAATAGTAAAAATTTTTACTTGCTTTGCTTGGTTGACTGGTGCTTTTCAATCGTTTGCAGTTATAAGCGATAAACTTACGCATAATAAACTTGACGTATTTATTTTTGATTTAAAGCTTTTAAGCGAAATTAAAAAAATGTATGGGCATTTCAAAGATTTTAATATTTTCTGATGGAAGCTGCGCTCAATTTAAAAATAAATATATTTTGACAAGCTTGAATGACATTATTAAACAAATTGGATGTATATATACGGAATAGAGTTGGAGCGGTCATTAAAGGAAAAGTGTGGCAAATAACAAAATCTTAAAACGTTGTTTGACCCGATACACTATCGTTTTAGCAGTATGCAGAAAACAACACAAATGGAATTAAAACGTATTTTAGCCATCTGCTCAGCCATCTGTTTAGGCCTTAATCCTAAATATTTCCTAAAGATAATGCACCACCCTAATGTGTCGTTCACATATGTGTACATTCATGCATGCACACTTGTACGCATGTATATATATTATATATTCGCGCCGTTAGTTTAAGTTTCCCGCCGAATAAAGTATTTTTCGTTGAATTTCCCCTCAATGTCTTTTCTTTGTCCGGCGGTTCGAACGAAAATCACGGCTATAGATTTTTCACTTTCACATTGGAGACCAAGGAGAAAGAACTGCAGCTAGCAGGCCACATCAGTTTCAGGTAAAACCATTGTAAACCGACATATATACATCAATTCAAAACACTTGTACAATTAATAAAATTATTAAACTAAAACGAGTTTTATTTGTCTTTTTTTCCTCATTTTTCAAACCGCATTGTGACCACTTTTTATTATTATTATTTATTTATTACAGCTCTCTTGCACTAATTCATTACAATATATGTAGACTTAACCTAGTTNTGGAGACCAAGGAGAAATAACTGCAGCTAGCAGGCCACATCAGTTTCAGGTAAAACCATTGTAAACCGACATATATACATCAATTCAAAACACTTGTACAATTAATAAAATTATTAA
>NW_016221659.1:0-313 GCF_001687245.7 Rhagoletis zephyria
TTAAGATTAAAAATCAAATTATACCAGTTCCCCCACCGCCGCCACCACCAACTCGAATGTGCGGGTCGGCGCCCATGCCGGCCACCAGTTCGACCATGCGGTGCAGCTGTTCAGAGGAGGTGATTCTCACCGCCGTTTTAGTGGATTTTAGTAGCCGAACATCTTCATTGTGATCACCATCAGGCATCAGGCTGCACAGTGTGCTCAGCTCGGCAAGCTAAATAAATGCAAAAGTGGTAAGTTTGGATGGCTCTTCGCCTTTAGGCGAGATTCGATTTACTGCAAAATGGGCTTTTCTGCGCTGTCTGCAAAA
>NW_016221659.1:338-1215 GCF_001687245.7 Rhagoletis zephyria
GTAGGTACGATTTATCTCAAGAACTACTTAACAGATAAAGGTGATGTAAAAGGCAAAAATAAAGTTAAAGACTTGATCTAACTTTCTGTAATTAAATATTTGAGTTAGAAATGGTAAAAATTATTAAAATGACAAAGTAAACATTTCAGCAGCTGTTTTAAGCACTCTAACTACACTTTATCTATTTATCTAACTACTGAAATTTAGATTAAGTCCTTAACTTCATTTCTGTCCATTACATCATCTTAATCTGATATGTAGTTTTGGAGATAAATCGTACTCACAAATAGTAATTAAGCTCCATTGACCACTCATTGAGCACGCATGTTTTGTGGACGGCACAGAAAAGCCCACTTTCAGTAAATTAAGTCTGGCCTTAGTACCACTTTTTCTAAGCAGTACTTACCTTATCTCTGGCATACGCCCACAGTCCAACGGTGTGATAGGAGTACGACTCCAGCTGCGAAGAATCCTAGTAGCGTTCACACTTGTGCAGAATTTCCAGCACCGAAAGAAAAACCCAACAGGCGATGCCGCCGGGAGCGGTGGAAATCTAGTGAAAAGCCAAATTAGATNTTGAAGCTTAATTAAATAAAAAATAGTGTTTTTTACCTCGAGCATTTTCAGCTCGGCGACGGTCGTCTGGAGAAAGGGCAGCGCTCTGCTGGCCAGCTCCCAGGGCTTGTTCAGCAACAGAGCAGGTGACACTGGCGGGCAAAGAGGTAATTGCGAAAGTCAATCAGACTGATGCAACCGGCCAGAGGAGAGGAAGAGGAGGAGTTTAGGGACATCAACGGGTGAACACCACTTGATAGGGCGACGTTCTTTGAGGGAGAACCTCGATGGCTGAGCTGACGATTAGTGGAACTACCACCAC
>NW_016221659.1:1297-1481 GCF_001687245.7 Rhagoletis zephyria
AGACGGTGAGGCTTGACTTCCAAATCCTCCATCTGAACCTGTCTGAGATTGCGGTCCATAGGACGAAGTGGAGGAAACTCTTCTTTGAAAGCTGGGACTAGTTGGCGAGGAGGCAACTCGATCAACTTCAGTTTCTCGAGCAAACTTCTCAGCAAATCGAAAGACAGCACCGCCAGGACGCAGT
>NW_016221661.1:0-1481 GCF_001687245.7 Rhagoletis zephyria
TTGGGAAAAGTTTGAAAAGGTGCAAAGTAAAGTAGAGAAAATAAGCTTAGCAATTGAAGGGCAGCTTTCTCTACTGAACTGTATTTCTGGGAAAAACGAAAAGACGGTGAGAATTGAGCAAGATCAGTTGGCCTTCAATCGCTACGCATTTGCAAATGATGAAAGAATGACAGTAGTGACAGGCGGCAAGGTAAAGTACATTAGAGTTGGAGACCTAGGCAATGCTGTCTGGACTGAAGGAGACTTTGAGCTGGCCGTCAAGCGCATCAGAGAGGCGGATACAGCCACTGACGTCATTCAAAGGCTGTACAATTTGTAAACTGTGTTTATAAAAAAGTAATATCAAAAGAATATTTATTTGTGAAAATAAACTGATGTTGTTCTTAGAAAATGAGACATCTTTGAAATTAGTTGCCAAAGTTTTGGCGGTTCAAGTTGTGGTTGTGGTAGCCGCCACGATTAGAGCCGCTGTTGCCTCCTCGGTTGTTGCACATAGTGGAAGTCACCTCCATTAGGCCACTGTGCAAGTTTTGCACCAACTGATGACTGAGACGGCCGTTCATGCGGGCGTGCAGCATCTGCTTGACTTCCTCTTGGGCAGATTCAAAAACTTGAAATAATGAAAATGTTGAGTTAGATGAAATGCAAAACAACAACAAACAGCAACTTACCCGAGCAGTTTGGCTCATAGCCACCACCACCACCACCACCACCTCGTGGTCCACCATGGTGGGCGCCGGTGTTGTGACCATTTCCGCCAAATCGCTGTGGGCCACTGTTGGAGGTTTCGTATCCGGAGCCGTGGTTCATTGGCCCACCACCACCACTGCTGGCACCAGCGGAGCTGTGCGTCTGCACGATCTGGCCCACCAGTGCCGAGAGAGTGTCCTGCTGGCCCCACACTGCCTGACCAGGGGCCGCATTGCTGTGGGCCACAACGGAAAGGAACACCAGAAAGAGACAGGCAAACTTCAGCATTTTGTTGATGGCGTCGTTATGTTGAAAGTTGAGGAAGACAAACTAGTACCAAGTAGCTGCAGTCGGCAGTGCTGCTTTATAAGGGGTCATTTGAGTGTGCACAGCGGTTCAGCAGAGTCCATCAGTCCTCTAGCTGATACGCTGAATCTTTGGGGAATTTTTTCCAGGCAAGAGCTTATCTGTGTGAGCAATAAACTCTTTGCAGGCAAACTTTAACCTTTAACCACTTGCAGCAAAGACAAAGTAGTGCAATATTTACAAGTCAAAAGATAATTTTATTTTGTTTTGGAATAATCAAAAGTTAATCGTATTCAGTTTCTTTACATAAGTTGGTTGCTACACAGCAAGAACCCGCCTCACTGCTTCTCGCAGGTTTCCTTCCACTCCTTGGCGTAGCTGATCATTTCAATCCACTTGGCAATGTCACAGCGAATAACATTGAGCTGGTCCATCTGGTAGGTCTTGATCGGCAGCGGCAGAAACTTGTTGAACTGGATCGAGTT
>NW_016221663.1:0-257 GCF_001687245.7 Rhagoletis zephyria
AAATTGCTCACAAAAAGAAGTACTTTGTACCTAATCAAAACGGGATAACTTGTATGTTTATGTATGAATGATGTTTGTCTGTGTGCCCACTGTGACTAATTCTACCCGACACTTTTTTCCCAATTGAGTGCTTTTTTTGCAGCTGTTTCAAAGATTGATCAAAACTCAAGTGCTGTTGATGCTTTTTGAACCGTTTTTAAAAAAATGTGTTTTTTTTATCGTTGTCAAGCCGAATTTGCGTATTTACACTTTTTTCT
>NW_016221663.1:294-1481 GCF_001687245.7 Rhagoletis zephyria
TTTGCGTATTTACACATTTTTCTGATTTCAAAACATTTAAAATTTTGGGTTCACTTTTTCAAGTTTTTCTAGTTCCAAAAAACCCACTTAGCACTTTGCTGCTTTGCAGAGTGGAGATCAACTGAACACTACTATCACCATTTTGTCGTCGTTGTTTGAAAGTGACACCACTTTTAGTGTACTGTGAACAGCAAATTGATGCACATAAGTGAATAAAAGGAAAGTTATTACTTTAGGCTGCTTTTTAGCCGTTAAGAAAAAGTGCTGTATCGTCGGCCATTTCTGCCCGTGTTGAATCCACTTCTTGCACATCATACACTTTGGTAATCTAATAGAGGCTATCCTTGCCCGCCACTTCTCTGTGCCAAGCATTGCAAATTAGTAATCGGATGCCTTTTAATGTTTTCGTCATCGTCGTGCCTTGTTGCCTGGTTACGGTCCAAGCAGCAAAACACGCGCAGTTACAGCAACAGCAGCAGCAGCAGCAGAAAGATGACTAAATTCACTATTACGACGAAAAGAGAAGATTTAGTTTATTTAAGTAAAATTAAAAAAATACGGATGAACTCGTCTGCTCGATGGCTGGCTGGCCGTTTGGCTGATGGCAAAAAAACTGATTCCTGGAAAAGTGAAAGTGGTAGTGATCCAGCCAGTTGTGGCTTATGTTTGATGTTTCCTTTTCCCCAAAGATGAGCACTTTACACGAGAGCTTTTAGCCGAGGTTTTAGGCATCTTTTTCCTTTACCATCAGCAGCAGCAACNCCCAAAGATGAGCACTTTACACAAAAGTTTTTAGCCGAGGTTTTAGGCATCTTTTTCCTTTACCATCAGCAACAGCAACAACAACAGTAAAAAATAATGGCACAAAAATGGCGTAAAGTGCCAATGGATAAAGTGATGGTGATGGTGATATTGGTAGTGGTGCTAGTAATTAATCACACTGGGCGCCTAATTACACCTAATGATTATATGATATAACTTTCTCTGCAAAACACTTGAATAAATTGAAAGGCGACGACGACGCTATCAGTTGACAGGCTAATTAACTGAAAAAATAGCAGCTTGTTAGTGTGTGTTTGTAACACGTTTGAGTGCTTTTTGCTTTGTTACATGGCAAAATAAACAACAAAATAAACGTTTGTGCTCTAACGGAAAAATATTGTCATTAGCATTTGATTGAACGTAAA
>NW_016221664.1:0-1480 GCF_001687245.7 Rhagoletis zephyria
TAGAAGTAAAGGTAAACAAAAAGTGCAAAAGCTAAATCCGAAACCAGGCAAACTGTGAGCGCTTTCCACTCGGTAAAGGGTGCCACCTTACAAAATCTCCAATTGTTTATAATACCACTGAGACGGTCATTAGTTTGCACGCCCTGAACGACCCAGCCGAGACAGGTGGGGACGGCGCTAAGGCTAGCCGTTCCCAGCGGCATGATCTGCTTGTGATCTGTTTTTGGAGTTTTTGTTCGGTAGGAAGACAAACTCGGACAGGGAAACATCAGCAGAAAAAGGGGAATCAGGTTGATGCCAAGGCGAACCTGCTCGACCACCGACTCGTCCTCGTCGTCGCCACCGTTGTTAGTTGATGCTGANGTGGCCAGCTTAGAGGGCAGTGAACGGCGTGGTCGGCTCGGCAGTGCGGGAAGGCTAAACAGTTCAACGTTTGCAGTGTTCAGTGACCATCCAGTGGTTTCACCAGCACCACCTCCAACAGCACTGACAATATTCACGTATGCTTGTTCACTGAAAGTGACCGGCGTTGTATCTTTTGGTCTCAGAGTGGTCTCCAGCTGCAACTGCTCAATCAGTTCAGGACTGATGTAGCTGGTGTAGGAGCCAGTGTCAATCAGAGCGGAAACGGTGCTGCTCTTTGCCGAGGAGGAGCTGCAATCACGGCTCACTTTTAGGGCGATATGAGGCCGGAAGTTAAAGGGCATCTGCTGAGGAGGGATTGTTTTGTCGTCGGATAGGAAGTGGAACTGCAGTATGGCCAGGGTGGAGTTGTAGAGAACGCGCATTTTAATGGCCTGCTGGAGAAGAAGGCGAAGGAGGACAGTGTGAAGAGTGGTGGTCATCAGGGAGATCACTGGAAGGGAAAAGTGTCGGGCAAAGGTGAGGGTGGTGATCGCCTGAAAAAGAAGGGTGAACAGACTGCTGAGGAAAAAGAGGAGAGACAAGTGAAGGTAGAGCAGTAGAGACAGGAAGCAGCCTGAAAAAAGAGGTGGGTTAGTTTGCATTGAATGATCATTAGTCACATCTTACTGAAGTAGTCCTTGAGTTGAAGTTTAGTCTTGTTGTTATCCAAGTCCACAGTCAGTGCTTCTTCGATCTGCTTTTGCTGTTCCTTGCTGTCTTCATCTTCTGTGCCATCATCCACTTGATGTTTGCTCACCAGTATCTCCTTCATTCGGGTTACCTCCTTTTCACTGGGCTTCCAAAATTTATGGAAGTCATCACTGTACAGACCGATCAGTGTCAGTCCCATAGTCGTGCGAAAAAAAGCTATAAAGGTAGAAAAGAGGTATGTCGACTGGATGGGATACTTGAGGAGGAAGTGCCGGTTTAAGAGATCCTGTCCGATGACCATATCAAAGCGGTGCTCAGAACTAAAACGGAAACGATGTTTTAGAATAGTATTTAGTTGTGTTATTCAGGTTCAATTGCTTACCCTTCCTCCTCCTTCGACCACATTGTCCTCTCGCCCTGTACA
>NW_016221665.1:0-1480 GCF_001687245.7 Rhagoletis zephyria
GGATGTTTTGATTCGTATGCCTTTGTGGGCTGCCTGAAATTCGAAAAAAAAACAATTTATAAACTACCACTGAGGCCGCACTACNGTAAATGTGTTTTGGTTCGTGTCTCCACTACGAGATGCTTTGGTATGTATGTGGCGTCTGTATGTACCTTCATTTAATTTTTTTCAGACTTTCAGGAATTAAAGTACAAAAAAAACTAAGAAGGTTTTGTTCCAGGATGTTTTGATTCGTATGCCTTTGTGGGCTGCCTGAAATTCGAAAAAAAAACAATTTATAAACTACCACTGAGGCCGCACTACTCAGTCCACGTCATTGATGTGGATATCAGTAGAAGGGTCTTCAAAGAGGTTATCTAACGCTATCAACGTTATCGTCTGAAAACTAAAAATCGGGCTGCTGAAAATATACATTTCGGGCATTTTGTCAAAAACTGGTCAGTCAATTTTATTCTAAGTTTCCACAAGTCCAGCCCGGAATCTTAGATTTCATTTGGTACATACCTTATATCTGGCAAAACTGTTGTTGTTGTGGAGATATTGCGATCCAAATAGAAAAAATGTCGCTCCAAAATGGGTCAAATGGTTAAAAATTAACATAAGCGTATAATTTGGTTACTTTAAGACATAAAAATAGCATGCCCAGTTCCCCGAAAAAAAATTGCCCATTCCCCGATTGCTACTTAAACCGAAAATCCCTACAAATTGAGTTGACAAGTTGAAGGATGCCGCTGTGCTAATCACTTCGTACATGTCTTGGAAACCACAATTTTAGTGTTTTGGAGTTTTTTTCAGTCACATGCCGAAATTGTAACATTTTCCCCCATTTTAATTGCAGGTATGTACACAGTATTTAACTGTGCTACATTGGTTTATCACCCGCACTTAACTTACCTGGGAAGACGCGTACAATATTACCTACAGTTGTACATAAATATGTATGTATGAATGCATTTAGTTCACCCAATGTGCCGCTACTACTTACATACATATGTATAAATTGCCACTGAGCAAAACTATTTGAGAAAAAATCATTAGTTTAATAGCACGAGTGCAACACCGTACACGCGATAGATGTAAAACTTCTTAAATCTAAATTATGTATTCAAATCGATGTGTCCATTGAAACATATAACTACTTTCCGAATACGGAATAAAGCGAAAAAGCATTATCATATCCTTTGTATTCGAAAAAATTAAAAATAAAAAAAAATTATGAGAAATTATGATAAAAAGTTATCAACTAGGTACGAGGCAACCAGACGAATACAGTTGTTTATTGTATCCAGCTTTGGTACCAAATTGATAAGTTTTTATCATTTCTCATATTTTTTTTATTTTTAATTTTTTCGAATACAAAGGATATGATCATTCTTTTTCGCTTTATTCCGTATTCGGAAAATTATGTGTTTCAATGGACACATCGATTTTAATACATAATTTAGATTTAGATAATATTTTTCGCAATTTATTTGAGAAA
>NW_016221666.1:0-1480 GCF_001687245.7 Rhagoletis zephyria
CCGACGAACTGATAACCTCCTCCTTTTTTGGAAGTCGGTTAAAAATCGGGCCTTTTCACGTTGGCGTTATCGTTTTAGTCGAATCCGCATTTATGAAGTTTATTGAAATGACGAAGAGAAGTTGTTGTCAATCATTTCCATTTACTTCTTAACGACAGATAACGAATGCAAAATGAAGAACATCGATGGTGCCAAGTTGTCGTTTTTATTACGTTTTGAAACGACAATGCCAACAGGAATAGGCCCGAATATCTCTTTGATTAAATCGACTTTGAACAGAGGGCTCTAAAAGAATATTTTCATATAGGTACAAGTACATATAGACACGAATGAAGGCGCGAGCTCAAAAGTTGACGGCGAAAAACGACGCATAAAAAAACTTCAGCATCAAAGACTCTTAACATACTTCGCCGAAGTTTTTCATAAGCATCTTTTTTCGCAAAATTTTTTTTACGCGCCTTTTTTCAAAACACTAGCGCGCCTTTATTCGCGTGTAGTGACGATATACTGTTTACAGTATGCCCAGGGTCGGACCAAAGGGAAAGCAGAGCTGGGTGGGTTTAAGAGGTATGGAATGCCTTCACAAGTCATACAGGTACTGGGTATATCGAAGTCGAGTGTGGATAAGTAGGAGCTTCTACTGCTACAGTATCCAGACCATAGTTGTGTCAAAATTACGCGTGCGTCTCTTCGTCTGCGCTGGATGGTTGTTGAGCTCCGATGACGGTGATTGTCTCTCGCTGGCAACGCAACGAACTGTAAGTGTAATTTGTATTCCTGTTCTCTAAATTTAGAAACCAAAAATGCAAACCCATTCTTGAGGAAGTCCTCATTTCTTTGAACTTTTTGTGACTTGTTTTTTCTCGTATATAGGTATCTCTGGGAGACATGGTTATCTACATACACGATTTCATGTAAATTTATGTACTAAACGGCCAATTTAAAATGTCAAGTAAAGNATCCAAGTACATACTCGATACTTTTCTCAATTTACCAAGTATTTTTGTACTCGATACTTTTTATTGCGATCCAAGTAGGTATCGAAAAAAAGTACTTGTATCGGAAGCGGAATACTTATTATGCTTCAGCATCTTCTATGAAAAGCAACCCATTAGAGGAATGGGAAGATATGCGCACTACATTACAGCAGCTACATATATAAGCAAGCCCTTCAATACATAACGGTTGTTGGGTCATCTGTTCGTTGCGAGAGGCTTTTCTCAAAAACAAATCTCGAAACCGCCTTTCAGGAAAACACTTGGAAAAGTTGATGTTTTTTGGGAAATATAACAAAAAAGGAGTTATTTTCTTAAAATTAGCATATCTGAAAAAACTTTAACTATTAATTTGTAAAAATGTATTCCACTGTTGTTGAAATCAAATACTATAAAAAATAATTGTTGTTTTAATTGGTTTTTATGAAAAAATATTAAAAGTTAAATAATCTTGTAAAAATGCATATTTTTTATGAAAAAAAAAA
>NW_016221667.1:0-1480 GCF_001687245.7 Rhagoletis zephyria
AGTGCGGGTCATTTTATTTACATATTTATTTATGCGTGTTTGTGCTTGTGCTTGATTGCCAAAGCAAAGCTAATAAAAAAAAACTGTTTTAAATAAATCTTTATTTTTTTCGAATAGTATATATATATAATATGTAGCTAAAATAATACCTTGAAGATCGAACGTATTTGGGCGATTTACAAAGTTGTATGTTGAATCCTATTGTCATAATGTTATAAAATTTTAGACAGTTTTTATGATTCACAGCAACCGCAAAACCTTTTTAAGAAGCGGACATGTCTTTTACTTATGTATGTATGTATGCATTTTTCAGAAAAAAGCAAAAATAAAAGACAAATTTTGGCTGATATTTTTCTGAACAGAAAAAAGCCAGACATTTTTGTTTTTTATTTCCTAAGTATAAATAACAAAATTAAGATTTAAATGTACATTTGGGCTTGATAGTTAACGAAAAATCATAAAAGATTCTAAAAAAAAAAAATCCCAAAGAGTCTCTAAAAAATACCTAAGAGTTAAAAACATCTCAAAAAAAATCTGAGAGCATCCCAAAAAAACCCTAAACAAGTTCCGAAAATTCAAACGAATTCCCAACATAGTCTTGAAAGTTCTTGAAGCATACCAATAATATGCGAAAGGTCCGTTATCGTTCTAAAAAAATGTCAAAATTCCGAAAGATCCCGAACAACAAATAACGAATACATCGCACAAAAATCCAGAGAAGTTCCGAAAAAAATTTAAAAGTTTCCGGAAAGTCCCTTAGATTAAAATCAAAAACGAATAAATCAGAAACTTCTCTAAAAAGTTCAGAGAAAGTCTTGATTGGCCTCGTAAAATCACTAGACATAATTTTTTTTTATTAAACGTAAAAATAAGAGGTAATGCTAGACTCAAAAAAATTGTTAGTACTTTTTAGCTCAAAACAGTGCAAGTCACCTTTTATTAAGTCGTGAGGAAATTATATTCTGCAATGAGAGCGTATTCTAATGCTATTTTCGAAAAAAGTACGAAAATTTTCTATATGCCTTTCAAAATTTAAGAATCCTTTTATTTTCAGTCTCCATTACACTATTTAACAAATTTTAACTTTTTGATCTGAACTGGCACTGTGACTTTTATTCCTTGCTATTAATAAAATAAGAATACGTAAATAAAAAATTTCCACCGCATCTCAGTGCCCAGATAAAAAATGAGGTCCTAGGCCGCGGTTTTTGGCATATTTTCGATATTACGTTGCATAGTAAAATTTTTGTTACTCGATAAAATATACATAGCGTTTTAAAGTATGTATACATATCTCTTGCTCTATCACATACTTTGCTCGAATATTTTTTCTGTACCAATAAATTTTTCGCATTTTTAGGTTAGGATATTTGAAAAAATCTGATGTGATAGAGCAATTCTGAGTTCTGATAAAATCTATTAAAAATGGCTAGCCTTGTCTAAAATGCAATTTTCATGTCGGACTATTTTACCGTTAAAA
>NW_016221668.1:0-1480 GCF_001687245.7 Rhagoletis zephyria
AAAAAAAATAGATTTGTTTACTTTTTAAGAATTTTGGTATAACATTTAATTTAACTTTTTGTGCACACATCTCTTTATCTGTTTATTATTCTCAAATTTTTGTTTTCCGTAATTCTCATTTGACTGAGTTTCAATGAAGGTGTATTAAACAAGGTGTGATTGACAACTCAATGCGGCTATCTTTTAAGGTACTATAATGTCAAAAAGTATAAACAAACGAATTAACCCTTAGTGATGCATGAATCTTATCAGCACTGATGCCATAGGCTTTTATTTCGATTATAGTTTTGTTTTACTTACATTACTTACATCACATATATTTTGTCAATAAAATAAAACAAATTGTTTATGAAATAGTTTTCGCAATTTTCTTGTTTTTAATTGCCCAAAATTAATGCTTTTGTGCGTTTATTTTTATATATAAATTTTTTATCCTAAACATTATTCGACACTTATAAAAGTATGATTTTACATTTTTTACCAATTTTATATGTGAGCTTAGTCGAACGTATTTAATTATTACCAAACTTAAATGTACTGACTTGCTTTTCTCGGCGGTTTATCTCTTAACAATTTCACGTTTATTAAGAAAATTTGTTGCTTGAAAAATTTGTGTGTATTTTTTTAAATTCAAATTTGAAAAAAAAACACATTTTCAAATGGGTTAACAATTCATTTCAATTTGACATTATAGCCTGTTTCTTATGGGAGCAATGTCAAAATCAATCACACTTTGTTGAATACATTTTGGTTTCAATTACACCCAGTACAAATCGTGATAAAAACATTAGAAAGTAAAACCATTCTCTCAATTCGTCGGCCATGATGTTTTTCTGGCGTTTGCAAACATTTTAAAATCATATAAAACTGAAAATTAACACATGAAATTGTTCAAAATTGTTGTTGTTTGAGATTAAAAATGAGAATGTGTGTGTGAGCTTGAGTTCGAATTTTAAAATTATATTGCTGGAAAACGTCAGACTGTCTCTCAATGATTTTACCTTGTAATGTTTTTATCATGGTAAAAATCAAAATATTTTATAAGAAATTTATAGACCGTTTTACAAAGACATTTAAAGCTTTTTTTTGTTCAAATTGAAAAGATTTCCTCCTTCGCACACTTCTCTCATGGTTTTTATCATAGTTATTATTCTCTTGACATCTAAATTGCCATACATTTTATGTCGTTGCCAATACATTGTTTTCCGGCGTTTCCTGTGTGAACTTTTATAACTACATTCATAAAAATATTACTAATTTTGGTTTATAATTTTTTTCCATCTTGTTATTGNTTTATAACTACATTCATAAAAATATTACTAATTTTGGTTTATAATTTTTTTCCATCTTGCTATTGCTGAATATCAAAAAGGAATTAATAAATAACAAAAAGTTAGTTATAATTTTAGTGAATGGTTCTTGTAAATAATAGTATTTTACAACGCTTTTATCAACTTGCAATGTTGTGTGTCCAGAAACT
>NW_016221669.1:0-1480 GCF_001687245.7 Rhagoletis zephyria
TCGGACTTTACAGCTTTGGGAAAAGTTCAAGGTTACACTCAGATAACTTGTATTTATTAAAATGTTGTACCTGGGATTCACTCTAAGAAAATATACTTAAAATTTACGGAGTATGTTTCCAAGACAATTTCGACTTTATTCCAAATTTTTCTCCATTCAGCCCATTATGCACTGTGCGGCGCACAGTNCTAGGCATTAAATGGCAAAAATTACAAATGACAAAGTCGGGCATTACAAAATAATCGTGTCATTACATTAAAAAAATTGTCATTAAGTTTCTTTTCCACATGGCATTTTTTTAATGGCGTAAATTTTTCGTCATTTCAATGCCTAGTGGAAATTCGGCATAACAAAGTGAAATTTGAATAAGGAAAATTCATTATACCTTTTAACTAAGTTAGAAGAACAATTTTATTCAACTAAAACTGAAAGAGATTTTTATTCACTTAAGTAATGTGTTTTTCTTATAACTTTTGTTTATATTGCTTTTGTTGTTGCTTCATACAAATCAGGCAACCGACCAAATATTTTAATAAATATAAGCAGACAAAAATGCCACTTTATAAAGCATAACTCTAACACTGTTGATGGACAAAAACTATGTTTACTTCGTTTTACTTCGCTTTCTTAAAATAAAAAAAAATAAAGATCGGAATATTTTATATCGATTACTGAAAAAAATTGGGCATATTTGCGACTTTTGACCTAACCTCATATAGTATTGATGGCATTAATGGTATTTTTGAGGCGTTTTTTTGGGGTTAAGAATGCATGGGAGGTATGTATTAAAATAAACCGATTACTCCCGTTTTTTGAATTTCTAGTTATAGCATTATTACCAACATTCGGGCAAAATTTCGGAATGATGTGTTCATCGGTCCGCTGTTTACGGCCTTTTTAAAGCGTTTTTGAGGTTAGGTTTGTATGGGAGGGTATGCTTTAAAATAAATCGATCACGCCAATTTTTCGTTCTCTTTTTGTTAGTTTATGTCCAAAAATGTTACATACGGAAAATTAAGGTTCTACGCCGATTCCTTCTAATTTTTTCTAAAAAAACGTTTGAGGCTTTACCACTGTGCGGCGCTAGCGGCGACAATGACAACAACAACAAAAGCGTGAAAGAGCTCATAAACTGATTTCTTAGCACTTTTGCGAAAGAGCGAAAGAAACGCGATATGAAGAAATGAAAATGAAAGAAAAAAACAATTACAACAATCAAAAACAAAAACAAAAACAACATTGTGTACAATCGTATGCAAACTTCGCTGCCCAACTTAGTGCCTGATTACGTATACGTCATGGCGCACTTATGCTGTTGTTATCCGCCACATATTGCTGCCGCTACGGATAATGATGTTAATGATCACATTTTTGTTGTTGTTGCACTTGTTGCTGATGCTGTTGGCACAGTTCGTTGCGACCGCTATGCAACTTTTAAGTAACGGGTGATTTTTTTGAGGTTAGGATTTTCATGCATTAG
>NW_016221670.1:0-1480 GCF_001687245.7 Rhagoletis zephyria
AATAGCGGTCCGAGATCGGCGCAACCTTTGCATTCTCTCAATCGTGACTCAAGACCGATAGAATATTAGATTGCGCTGTTTGATGGGAAATTTGGGAGAGTAACGTGAATATGACGTCATTGGAGATTTGGCGGCGGAGAGAGCTGAGAGAGATCTATCAGTATGGATATGTTTTGCATGTGTATTTGTATATGTATGTTACACAGGCAATACACAAAATCTCCTATTACGTCATATTGCTGTCAAAGTTTTCAAGAGAGAGTTAACGGTTCACAATCTGTATTTGTTTCACCATGTGCTTTATACTGTTTACTTTTGGCCCTCTCAGAATGGATACTTTGCGTACGTTCCGCTCAAGGATGAAAATGACAGTTGAGTAGACTGCGTGTTTGCATAGAGAGCGTCGATGGACTCAACCACTACAACAACAACAACAACGGACTCAACGAACATTGGCCCACACTCATGATCCAACTACACAAGGTCTGACAAGATGATGCAAAGGATATAAGCAATTTTTTGCCTGACGTTTGTAATTTCAGCGCCATGTTATTTTAAAATGCACCAAAAGTAAACAAAAAATTAAAGACGAAGCATAAAGAAAAAAATTAAGGCAATTTTTGAGCGCACGTTTGTGCTAATCAATTCAACAATTTTGTACGTGTTCTTGCAACCGATTACCGCGCACTTAATTGCAATTTTTTGCCTTAGATTTATAAAATTCGTTGTTTTTATAAAAATTGCGGAAAATGCAAAAACAACTTTAAGTCAATGTTCAACTTAAAAAATAGCTCTTCATTTTAGCTACTATTGATATTATTTAGCTCTTTTTTCGCCGTTTCAGCTCCAAACGAAAGATTTTTCTGGTAACACTGATTAGGAATGAGTCGTGTAAACGAGGTAATTCACCAAAGTAATTCAACAGCGAACTACAAATAAAATTAGCCGATTTCAATATCGAGCTACATTTATATTAGAAATGGGAGCGATAGTCACACCATCGATAATTTTCGTAATTTTTGGAAAGACTATCGATACTATCGCGATAGTATCGTTATTATCAGACTGTCAATCGTTTTGCAATTTCCCGAAAAACTATCGATACTATCGCGATATTATCATTTAAAAGGTATGGAACGATTGTAAAAGGGTTTTATTCTTTTTATATATATGTAATTCCGATACATATGAACGTAAACACCAAGGTTTGCAAACCTTGCGCAAGGAAAACAAGTTTTTACTGCACAATCGCGGCACTACCAACACCGAAAAACGCCTAAAATTGCAAAAACAGATATTTTTCCAAAGCGAACAGCAAAGTAAGTATGGTGGATATCGATACTATCGATAGTACCATCGATAGTTTTGCACTTCTAAATTGCAATTCTAAACAAAGTTGAAAAAAATATTAAGCGAGCGTAAAGTGAAGTGTATTCGTAATTTATTTACTACGGAAGGAAATTACTAATTGTTTATCAAA
>NW_016221671.1:0-1480 GCF_001687245.7 Rhagoletis zephyria
CTAGTTTTAAAATTAGGGGTATCGAGGTTTTTCTTACACCAGCTTGTAGCTTGCTTTCCAATGTTGCAAGCAAATATCTAAATGCAGCTTTCGGCAAACGATAACTTTTCAAAAACCTGTAAAGTTGTNAAGTTGGTTGTTTAGTAAATTTCTTGGGAAATGTTTAGTTATTTGTACTATGATTTTGTGGCGTGCAGCGAAGGGGAAGGGGTGTGGCACCTAAAACCCCATCCATTAGAAAGAGCACTATCCAAACTATAAGACAAGTCATCCTTCCCCTCTCTGACCCTTCTACAGACCCCGGGCCCATTTCAAAATGGGGTAAAATTAGCACTTCGACATAGAAAATGTGAACTCACTGACCACAGTATTTTTGGGCACAACTTCTTTCTGCTTAGGCGTTTACGTTTAATAAGTAGAATTCTCCTTTCTGTCTTCCCAGAGAAGAGGGGCGGAAGCTCCGCTTCTATTGTGAAAGATATTCAACATATCTTGTGCATATAACTCCGGATGCGCCATCCACAGTGTTTTCGCGCAGAACTAACATCAAAATTTACGAAAAACTGCATAATTTATTAATATACTAGTACCCGGAAATTTGAAATTTTTATTTTAAATTAAAGTTTAATTCTTTCACTACACGCGCATGTTAAAGTTTTTAAATCGGGTCACGCGTTTGGACACAAATACCCAAAATCATTGTACAAATAACTTAACTGTACCGAATTGCTTAAACTAGTTGCGTTCCAGATGCTTCACGATTTGCGAGTTTTTACAGGAAGTTGTTCCACGGGGCCAGCTTCCATAAGGTTTATTAATGGCGAAAACAGCTTTTCCTGCAAATCGTGAAGCATCTGGAACGCAACTGCTATTCATAAAATTCACATATGTATGTACATACACTTCATCTTCCAACTCCAAGGGATTCGACGAATCTCGCAATTTCCTTCTTGCTTTAGCCAACTCTACTAATCTATTGCCTTCCACATCATCTTCCTCATCACTAAACCATATTTCAACTATCCATTTTTTTAATTTTATAATAAAGCAATTGTTTTAAAAATGATATAAATGAAACACTAAAGAAACAAATGTAAACAAACAAACAGCTGTTTACAATTTGGTCAACCATTCACAATAGTACAAATTTTTATCGATCAAGTTACACAATAGCAAAATAAAAGATGATCGACTCAATCAACAAATTTCTATTCTACTGCCAGTCGACACACGCAATAGGGGTGAAAGTTTCCTAGTATTGGATGTATAGATGGGACACATGTGCACATCATGCCACTTATATACATATATGTATACAGAAAATGATATTTTAATTTGAATCTTTTACTGGTAAGTTATATGTACGTATGTATGTTATATTGCATTATTGTTATTACATGGTTTGTTATACCCGAGCGCACTTGTGCACAAGGGTATATTAGTTTTGTTCACGTTTTGGCTGTTACAAGCAACCGTTATG
>NW_016221672.1:0-1480 GCF_001687245.7 Rhagoletis zephyria
AAAAAAAAATATTTTTAAAAGTTCATAAATTAATGCATGCGTACATAGCACATATTTACATCTCGCACATGCTCTTTAACAGTGTGTTAACTCAACATTTTTCACTATTGATATTATGCGCTTCAAATGTCTTCCACCTTCACCCAAAAACTGAGGCAATGTTTTGTTTAAAACGCTCCCTTTCCCCACAGTATTGGCATAAGCTTTCCTTTCTGCTAAAGGAGAAATACTGAGTTTATACACTTTTGAAGAATGTGTGCGATATACATACATATGTACAAATTCAAATCTGCTCTGCACTCCGCCACACTTCTAGTGGAAGTGCTGGGCCATAGTACCGCCTTTATCGCAGCCTGGCTCTCAACATCTCTTATGTTTCCAAAGTTCTGGAAATTTTACTATACATTTTATTAATTTGTTAATTTTCTTCAATTTTAAAATGTAGTTTTTCTACATAATGTCCATTTAACTGAGTACATGTACCCCAATGATAAACTAATTTTTTTAAGTCGTCCGTCCTCAAAGAACTGCGTCTGTGCCTCCTCAATCCACCTATTTATGGCAAGTTTTACGCCACTTAAACTTTCAAATCGAACACGCAAGGGTCTTTTTAAAGCTGGAAACAGATGATAATCACTGGTGCGAGATCGGGCGGGAATAAGGTGGGGGCGGAAGTAAATCCCCAACGTAAATCATTCAAAATCTTCCTTCGTTTTTCTTGCGGTGTGTGGTCTTGCATTATTCTGTTGCAATAAGGGGCGTTTATGCCACTTTACAGGCAATTTTTTAGCAAGTGCCTGTTGAAGTGGTCCTTCCAGAGAATGAAAATTATTCCTCTTTACGATTTTGCTGCGTCTTCCATGGTTACAAAGACAGTGCTATGAAATCGCGTCTATATCAGTCGAACACCTAAATCAAACTAAACAATATTGCACTAGTTAGTTGCATAAACATGTCAAGACTTGTCTGCCACCAATAATATTGCCTATAAGTTATGCGTAATTTAGGTATAACACAATTCCCAGTGCTTTGGAAACATCCGTCGTATATAGAATTTCACCTGCTTATTTGTTGGAGTGCCAGTCAGTAGTTCCGCCGCCCTCCTTATGGCCAACATCTCCGCCTCGAAATGCAGTTGGCAGCTTATAAGATTTGTTGAGGCCGAGATCCGCTCATACGACGCCCGAAAAGGTTTCATGGCCAGAGTGAACTCCTGTTAGGATAAACATGGCAAGGGAATACGTTTCCATCCTATTGAATGGCAGTAGTACTAAAAGTAGTGGAGAAGACGAACCCGAGCCCCCAGTCAATGACGCAAAAGTCTACTCCCACCGCCGGACTATGATGAGGTATGAACAGCGATTAAGTGTGCTCTTCCCAATACACAAGAAAGGCGACCCCACCATACGCGCCAACTACCGCGGGATAAGTCTTCTAAGAATAGGTTACAAGGTCTTATCGAGCGTATTGTGTGAAAGAC
>NW_016221674.1:0-1480 GCF_001687245.7 Rhagoletis zephyria
GAATAATTATATATATAGTTCACTTCTTTGTATTTTTGTTATTTCGAAAGTGGCATCAACTAGCGTGTGAAAATTAAATATCGACTATTTTCTTTTATCATCGATTATTTTCTTTTATTATCGATTATTTTCTTTTATCATCGATTATTTTCTTTTATTATCGATTATTTTCTTTTGTTATCGATTATTTCCTTTATTATCGATTATTTTCTTTTATTATCGATTATATTCTTTTCTTATCGATTATTTTCTTTTATTATCGATTATTTTATTTTATTGTTGACTATTTTCTTTGTGTTTTTTTTTTTGTTATTTGTGGCCTTATAATTATTATATTGAACAATTGTATTAAGCTTGAGGCCGAAATAGCATCTTTAACTTCTACCATGTGCGAATTAAATAATAATCAATAAAATTCNTTCCGTTATCGATAATTTTATCTGTTGTCGATTACTTTATTTGGACATCGATTATTTTGTTCGATTATTTCTGTTGACGGCTAGTTTCTATATCATAGTCTGCTTACTTTCTACTCTTAAAATATTATTTACATATATCTATAACATTTTATTTTAGATAATTTTAAATCGTTTAAACCGTTTATAGTCTTCTAAGAAATTAAATCTGAAAATAACGGCATATGATCGAAAACAATAGAATCAAAATAAAATAAAAAAATTTATCGAAAGAATAGAGATCCAATTTTAAGGGTTCAAATATGATTTTTCCCTGCTGTTTTTTCGTATTTTTCTCTTGATTTGTGGTCGATTATGACTTCATTGAGGAATATTTGTTCCTTTTTCTCTTTGTTTTATAAAATATGCTATCGATAATTTGTATGGTGTTGATCATATTATTTTGTGGGTAATCATATTTCACACTAACGATTATTTTAAATTGTCCTTTTTCTAATTTGTATTTTTTCGATTATCAACTACTTTCCGATTAAGTAAACTTTAAATGCGTTTTTTAACTCACTACGAAAAAATCATCACATTTTGCCACTCATTTACCATTTCTTCTTTCATTTGTTATTTCTTCGCCCCCTCTTAAACCACCCCCTACTATCGAGTAAATCGGGTTCATTTAGTTCCATTTTTATTTCATTTATTTTTTGTTGCGGTAAAGCCTAATTGCGTGGAGCTGTTCCGCACGATTTTGACTTTGAAGCGAGTTGAACGACCTCGTGGTGGAGGTTAGAGATGGTAGTTTCCTATTAGCAGTCGCCTCAGCAAAACATGCCTAACGACTGAGAATTAAGTTGATTAGGATTTCGTGTCAAACTTAGACTTTTGCTAGCCGGCGCCAATTTTCATTATTTTTATTTATTTATTTTTATTTTTTTCATTACTCCCACAGTCTTGAGTGCGTTAGAATTTGACGCTTTAAAGGTATTTAATGTTTAACAAAGCAGGTTGTGCCACACTTTTGTTTTACGTTTGTATATTAGGTAATCTTAGTGTGTGTCTAGATTTGTGAC
>NW_016221675.1:0-1480 GCF_001687245.7 Rhagoletis zephyria
CCTCAGGGCTGGTCCTCCGCGAGGAGGTCACCTGGCTCAGCTTTCACTCTGGTTATGGTAAGCTGCTTTGGTAATGTTTTTTGAAGATAATCATAGCTTACCTCCTCTTCTCTCACCAGACTTTGGCTACCTCCTTCGCATGCTGACCGGCGCCCCTGAGCTGCCCCCGACCATGACGGCCTTCTTCGACCTGCTGCGCATCTACTTTCCCCGCCTCTACGACCTGAAGTACCTGGTAGGCGTGGTGAACAAGCGCTGCACCGTGTATACGATGGAGTGCGGTCAGATAGTGGACATTCCCAATATGTCAGTTGTCAAGGGCGGCCTTTCTGAGGTGAGTTGACTTGTTTATCAGTTTCTAAATGCCCATTTCTAAATGGCTATTTCCACCCAACTCCGCCCACTAGATTGCCAAGCAGCTCAACATCCCCCGGAAGGGCCCCTCCCACCAGGCGGGCAGCGACAGCCTCCTCACCGGGGAGACCTTCTTCAAGGTGCGCCGCCTCTTCTTCGACAACGACCTCGAGGCGGTGGCCAAGTACGAGGAGGAGGTGAACGGCGCCGTCCCCTTCCTCGGCACCATCTACGGCCTGAAGGTGGTGATGGCGGGCGCCGGAGAGGGCGGCGACGGCCTGCACGACGGCAGCAGTGGGCTGCGCTTTACGACGACATCAAAGACGAAGACGGCGTCGGCAAAACAAACGATAAAGACCTCNTCACCGGGGAGACCTTCTTCAAGGTGCGCCGCCTCTTCTTCGACAACGACCTCGAGGCGGTGGCCAAGTACGAGGAGGAGGTGAACGGCGCCGTCCCCTTCCTCGGCACCATCTACGGCCTGAAGGTGGTGATGGCGGGCGCCGGAGAGGGCGGCGACGGCCTGCACGACGGCAGCAGTGGGCTGCGCTTTACGACGACATCAAAGACGAAGACGGCGTCGGCAAAACAAACGATAAAGACCTCCTCATCCTCATCCTACTCCTCTTCATCATCCACCAAAGAAAACGACGACAAGAATCGCATCGATGTCGGAGATGGCGGCGGCAGCGTTCTTTCTGCGACTCCGTCGCCGCCGCTGGAAGAGGATGAAGAGGAAGAAGTTGAGGACGTTGAAGAGGTAGTTGAAGATGAAGTCGAAGAAGTTGTTGAGGATGAAGTGGAAGAGCTGCTGCACGACGTCATGAAGGTGGTCGACGAGAAGAAGGCCATTGAAGAGAAAGAGGNTGGAAGAGGATGAAGAGGAAGAAGTTGAGGACGTTGAAGAGGTAGTTGAAGATGAAGTCGAAGAAGTTGTTGAGGATGAAGTGGAAGAGCTGCTGCACGACGTCATGAAGGTGGTCGACGAGAAGAAGGCCATTGAAGAGAAAGAGGAAGAAAAGAAAGATGATTTGCCGAAAACAACGGCGACAACCGAGGAAGACGCCAAAGAAGTCCTTGAAGAGGCCAAGTCGGACTAAAAAAGCCTGCCCTCTCCCCTCTTTCC
>NW_016221676.1:0-1480 GCF_001687245.7 Rhagoletis zephyria
ACCAAGAAATACGTTAATGGTAAAATTTTGGGAAATGGGCGTGGCACCGAATACTTATGATCACATCTATGTATATCGATAACCGTTCTACCAATTTGAACCAAACTCGGTATTTTTATTGTGCTTGCCACATAAATAAAAAAATAAAATTATTGNATGTGTATATCTTGGTAACCGCTGCACCAATTTCTTCCAAACTTGGCACAGTTGTTGGCCCTGGTACAGCATAAAAAATCGCCGAAACTTTTTAAAATCGGACAATAACCACGCCCACATCCCATATAACGGTAATTTAGAGAAATACAAAATCTTCGATAAATCAGTAAACATTGAAGCTAATTTATTCAAAATTGATGCTTGCAACATTTCTTTACCAAGAAATACGTTAATGGTAAAATTTTGGGAAATGGGCGTGGCACCGAATACTTATGATCACATCTATGTATATCGATAACCGTTCTACCAATTTGAACCAAACTCGGTATTTTTATTGTGCTTGCCACATAAATAAAAAAATAAAATTATTGAAATCGGACTAAAATTACGGCCGCTTTTCATATAACGGTAAATTTCAGAAATGCTTGAAACTGCAATTTTTCGAAATTTAAGGACGCTAATTTACTCAACATTGATACACCCCGGCTTACCATCTAGCGGTAGGTTTCGGAAAGGTGAAAAAACATATATTTAATACTTGCGCCGGGTATTTAATGTTCGGCTCCGCCCGAACTTAGACTTTCTTACTTGTTTACATACACACATATGTAATTTAGTGGAAAAACTAGAATAAAAAGTTGTCATTACGGGGGAAAATCGTAAAAATGACGACGAAATCGTCAATTCGGCAACGCTGGTTGTAATTCTGGTCTACATTTAATTCTATTTAATACGGTGTTCGCATTGGGCGATTTTACAGGCAACTTTTAGTTGAAAGCACAATCGCCTGGTGTGAACGGCCCTTCAACTAATCGCTTCCAATGACAGCTGCGATCCCTTACGAGTCCGGACTAGTCAGAAATAGTCAGAATCAGTCAGATTTTACTGGAACTCGATTCCGTACTCGGTTCCATGATACAAATATTTATAAGGTACAATCGCTGAGAGCCAGCTTTAGAAATTTTGACGTTTGCTAGCATTTTGAAAATTTCTCTCGCCGTCATTTCATTTGTTTGTTTTTATTTTCACTCAAACCAAATAAATAGATTTTGACGAAACAACAAAATTTGAATGCACATATGTACATACATAAATATATATACATATGTATGTAAATAAATTCATAAATGTAAACCATTGTGTTCAATGAACTGAATTTAAACATTTTTACCTTAAAGGCACTGCACTCTTGCAAAGAATGACCTTGTGCTTATATTGGGTCAAGTGGTGTGGCAAAAAATTAGCCGAGCACACATACGGGCACTTTGGCAAATCTGCTTCTAACGGGTGATTTTTTTGAGGTTAGGATTTTCATGCATTAGTA
>NW_016221677.1:0-1480 GCF_001687245.7 Rhagoletis zephyria
TGGCATAGGCTCGTCATACATACATATGTACATAAGTGCCACGCGCTATATTCGTTGTAATTTTTGTTCTTCTCCTTGTAGTTACAGTGTCCATTTAGTCCTTTTCGCTGCTGGCAGCATTGGAATTAAATTTCTGCCAAAAACAAGAATTGCTTTTGTATTCCGCTTTTGTTGTGGTTTGACGTTTTCCTGGGATTGCTTTTTGTATTAAAACGTCGATACACCCTCATTTTTTTTTAGAAATTACTTTGGTCGGTGTTGAATTGTGCTAAATTTTAGATTAACGAAATTGAGTGCGTGATCGTAGTTATTTTATCCTCATATTTTTCGATGGGAGAACTATTCACACCTCGCAATCAAATTTACGAAATTCTTAGAAAGATAAAATATCCTGCACGTGAATCATTTGAAACTTTGGAACAAATGATGAGTGCCAAAAATAGCAAAGGGAAGATTACTAAAATTTCGCCTGAACGTTTCGCCTTCCCACTTTAAAAACAAAAAATTTTTTTTTGAAGCACAGTTTATGTGTTACAAATTTCTGTAATGCTCACAGTTTTGCTATAGAGATCGCCAGCGAAGAATTCAGAAGAGATAGAAGTCATATCCTAGTTTTCTGTTTTCCTTCAAGCAGCAGGTCCAAATCCCAAAAATTCGAGATAAATTTTTTGAAGTGGCTCAAATGCTTCTGAAAAGAATTTTAGCAATACATATTCCAGAGCGAACGAGGATAAGCGTTTCATAATTTTGAATTATAAAATGACCTATTGAAAGCTTTTTAAATAGCCACATGCCCATCATCAGCCAACGAAATTTTGCAAGGTCCACCCTAACAAATATATTTTTTTAAATTTTTCGTTGAATGCTCAATCGTGGCTGTATGCTTGTGTGAGCACTCATTGATGTCTGCATGTATTTATAAANGTTAATTGAGCTGGTTGTTTATTTGGGAAATATGTAGATTTACATAAAAAATAAAATATATGCTAAGTCGACTTTCGACGAAAGAGTTGATAGAGTTATTGTCCTCCATGCTGTAGCTGCTGTCGCCTTCGTTAAAAAAAAATAAAAATATGTTTAGTATAAATTTCATGATAAAAAAATTTGAAGGTAAAAATAAATGATGGGCGACGAATAGAGCGCGCGGTTTACCTTTAAATATTTGCATCCTGAAAAAATTTGAAAAAGTGCATACTTAATTATATTTAATTTTGATTTGCAGCAAAAATATTGAAAATCGCCGAAACTAAAGTGTTTGAAATAATTTTACAATATTTTATTCAAGTCACAAATTGCTAAAAATAGCGGTCACAAAAAGTAAAGTAACAAAAATCGAGAAAAAAACCATAAAAATCCACTTAAATGCTCCTCGGCATCGTAAAAATGCAAAAACCTTCAAAACTTCAGCGCTTTTTCCAAGCACTGTCGCGGAACTACGATTTCGATTTCGCTCATTCGCTTCAACGACAATGAATAGTTG
>NW_016221678.1:0-1480 GCF_001687245.7 Rhagoletis zephyria
TACAAATTTCAACTATATACCACCATAATGTACATATGTATGTATATACCATATAACTAAAAATGAAAATTATAAAATTAAAAAAAAAACGGAATACAAATTTTCAAAGCCACTGATTTTCATTTTTGAATTTTTAGAAAATCGTTTGTAGAAGTAATATACTTTTAAAATTCGCAAGATTTTCCAACGTCCAGCAGCCTTTCATTTAATCGCTAATTATATGGCCACCACTGTACATACATACACTGAGGAGCAAAACCGGAACAGTAATACCTAATGTGCATTTTCTTGCAATATATGAAGACTTTTTTGTAATCTAGTTTCGGAATTCACATTTCCAATGTTTATTTCATCAGAAGGCCTTAAAAANCACGGCCCTACATCATTAAATGTACACATACCAGCCTAATAGTTTAAATATTTTGGGACGTTAGGCGTATCCCTGATGCAGGTGCACAGCACTTGAACCAATATTCCGACTTAAAACGTTTAATTTTATCCTCAGAGTTAAAAAATTTAGGGCGGTGCTCTAATTAATAGTAAATTTTGGTGGAATAATGTGGTCGTTTATGAAGAACTTCTAAATTCCCGCTTCAAAATAATACCAATCCAATGTATTTTCTTAGTAAAAATGCTAAAAAAAAATTTTCTGGATGTCAAAGCAGGCTTTCTCCTCTTTATCTTTGTGCTGCAATAACTTGTTCCCATGTCTTATATAATGTCCAGTCACTTGCTTTGTGGTGGAAAAGCAGTAATTTTTGATTTTGAATCAAAGTTTCGGTATTCAGAGACCCTCCAATATGCCTAGCCTAGCAAATTGCAATTTTTTGTGGTCTCTTGATCTTGCAGACTGAGGTCCGCCCTTTTATCGCTTGTTTAGATAACCATAAAACGGACATTTGGCCGATATGATTTCTTTCTTTATAGCGTAGCCTTTCTGACCGTTTTGCAAAAACTTTAAATTCTTTTTGCTTGGGTTGTGCACTTAAAGCACTCACAGCGAAAATCCCACGCGCCCTGATTACGAAATTGCAGGAAATGAGCCAGAATTCCTCTTTGAATTATAAAATTCAGCAAATACTATGAGGGTGTAAAACTGGAACAATCCAGTTCATTTTTGTTTGGTCATTTTTTTCTGAGTTTCCATATGCGAATCTTAAAATTTTTATGGTCAAACGTTTAGTTAAACATCGGTAAGGCGAAATGCAAGTTTGAATTACCATAAAGTAAATAAACTGAAGAAGTACATTACCACAAACTAACTTTCCGTTCTATTGTTCCAGTTTTGCTCTTCAGTGTATATATGTGCATATATTTTGTATTCGGAAGGAAAAATTTGAGGGCGGCGCTCAGAAAAAGTTTGTTCCCGTCGATTGCTGCCGCGTCGTCATCTGCTCGGTCATCAAGCGATTTACATTCAACAACCGTATTTTACACTCTCACCAACTGAGGCATAAATTGCGGTATTTTACGCGTGGTG
>NW_016221679.1:0-1480 GCF_001687245.7 Rhagoletis zephyria
ATCTTTTGTTGAAAGTCGTCTGTATAGAGAGCCTTTAGCGACATTTTGTTTTCACTACCTAACTATTTCTTCACTATCAGTTTATTGTGTTCCAACAAAATTGAACTCGGAAACTGATTTTATTGTTGTAGATGCGAAATATGTCTAAATGGTTGGTCTTTGCCAAATATGGTGTCGGATTTGTGGTGGCAGAGAGACTCTCTCCCCAGTGAACGAGTTTCCGTCCGATAGAGGACTGAGGCTTATCGACTTCGCCAGGCAACGAAACGAGCTAATCCGTAGCATTAGGGTACCACCAGATTCGCTGTCTCCTAATCGAAAAGCGAGAAAAAAATAGAGAGCTGAAAGGAGAAGCGAGACGTATTTTCTGTAATAAAAAATAGAGACCGACAGGGAAAACGCAGAAATTCTATCAGAAAACGACCGATGTCCAGAGAATTCTAAAACTATGGAGGCAACAATTCTTGTCGCTATTGAATGGCACTGAAATCAGGTTAGAAGAAGCTAAGCGGACCGCTCCGATCCTTTAGTTTTTTTTTTTTGTTGACGGCGTTTTTTCTCTTTTTCCCATATAAACATGAATTTTATGTGGAAGAATATGCGGTAGACCGTTTGCGAAAAAAAAAAATGAAAAAGGCCAACTCCAGTTTTCCGAACTTTTTCTGTTTATATGAAACAAAAAAACACAAAAGTCGGTAGCAAAAAAAAAATTAAGTCAATGCGATTTTTTAGCCGCTCAAAACCTGCAATTATTTCACTAAAATTTTATAAGCCTGTGGACTGCAAGTTTGGAATTCAGGTACACATTTTTGAAATTTTTCTAAATTCTGTATAAAGTTTAAAAGTGTGATTTATATGGTTTTTATGAAAGCAAGAATCATATTTTTATAAAAAAATAACAAAAAAATGTTTGCTTGAAAAACATTGTAAATATTAAAATAAAACACCATTCACCCACTTTGAATCGCCAGTGTTACCCCACGTCTCCACCTTCTACAGATTCTGTTAAAAAATCTGTGTTAAGAAAGAAATGTTAGGCGGAGACCGCAAATTTCCACTGTTAAACCATATCTGTCTTGTTCGAATTTCTTACCATCGCGATGCATCGCTGTCTTAACATCAAAACCAAAAAACTAAAAAATCTGAATAGAAAGTTGCAAATTAGTATGCGAATTTATTGAATTTCCTAAGTTTAGCACAAAGTATCGAGATGCTACTTTTATGTTTTTGTGATGTAGAATAAAATAATAAAAAATTATCGAAAATACATATTAGAATAAAAAAACTTTGCTTATATTGCGAAAACTTCATTGTGCCAATACTTTTGTCCGGCACTGTATGTATACTATAAGTATGGCATATAAATCATATTTACACACATAAAGTTGATTTATACCAAAAACCTATTTCCTCATTCCAATTTAATTCCCCAAAAATGCAGCTGTTCAGGCGTGGTAAATCATCAGCTTTATTGCTATTG
>NW_016221680.1:0-1480 GCF_001687245.7 Rhagoletis zephyria
AAAATTCTATGCATGCATAATTGCAGTGTGTTTATTAGGAATGTTAGTCCCGGGATCCCGGCCTTGTTTAGGTTCCGAAAATCCCAGGATTCTTGGCAAATAATTCCTGAATATTCGGGATTTGTAATTGGCACTAATGGCAATAATAGAAACTCCTTTTCTTGACCAGTATTGGCTATATTTCTTTGTTTTTTTATTTAATAACTAATATTTTTTTATAAATGTCTAGCCCATTAGACATACATATAACACCGTGCGGTAGTAAATTTTACACACAAAAATCAATATGTTCGCGAAACTATGGATCAAATATAGTAAAATTGCATTTTTAGTTTTTCACTCTGACGTCAGTAATTCAAAAATGATTTACAAAATTCAGAGAAATGTGCGTAAAGAAGAAGTATGGTTATCAAATTAAAAAGGAAATCCTGTAGAATTTAAGCAGATTCAATTTTTTGGTGTAGAAGGACTGGTAAGTATTTAAAATGTCCTTTTAAAATTTTATCCTGGATATTTCGCAATATTTGTTTTTGAAAAGATTATATGTTAAGGACTTATATAAACTCGATAACAACCTCGAAGATCGTCCTTCTAACTTTATTAGCTTAAAAAATTGCCTATTCATCGTTGTGAATCCAAAAAAATTTTGTTTTTCTATTTTTAAAGAAATTTCCTCTTTCATTTGGTACACATATTCTTATTCTACATTGCATTGAATTTTTGAAATTAATCATATCTTTGAAATTACAAAGTCCTTTAAAATAAATCCCGACGTCAGAGAGAGAAAATGAAAACGGCACCTTAAATAAAAAAGTATGTTCCAAACCTATTTATTTATTATTTATTTTATGGTAGGAGAGCTTCTCAAACAATATAGAAGATATTTTTTTGAGGTTGTTGAAAAGTCATGAATATCTAAATCCCGGGACTAATACCGGGATTCCAGGATTGTGATAATGACATCCCGGAAACGCCGGGATTGTAAAAGNTTTACCAACTTTGGTGGATACATAGATATATGACGTGGTCCAAAGTTATGCGGTCACATATTTACAAAATATATATACATATATCCCAACGAATTGATAACCTTCTCCTTTTTTTTGAAATCGGTTAAAAATAAGACCGACTTCAATTCTCATAGAAAAAATTAGGTGTACCGTTAATTTTTTTATGGTCCAATTATCCGTTCTAAACAAAATTTGTATAGTGCAAAATGTAAAAAAATCCTGAAAATATTTATTAAAAATTTTACCTTTTCCAAGGCATATTAAACAGGTCTTAGCAGTAAAGCAGCTAAGATTTTTTTCATTTTTTTTCAAATTATTTGGTCTCTAAACTGTCAAAAATTGTAAATTTTTTAACAACAATTCTTAATTAGCAAAATGTAAGCAATTAAAAACCAGACTTTGGAACATTTGCTTAACTCACGGTTCAATTTACACTCCGTAGGACATCTCAATGTTGAATTCGCCAGTTG
>NW_016221681.1:0-487 GCF_001687245.7 Rhagoletis zephyria
GGACAACTTGAGAGCCTTTCTGCCTTCCCTCGAGCAGCATGCCACTGAGAATGTCGACCTGCAGGTGCACCTGTTTTCTGAGGATAACGAAGGTCTGCTCACCCTCAGCCAGCCACTGCACTGCAGTCGCATTGTTCATTTTGGACTTAATGCGCATTTCTTGGATATCTCCGACGTAACTCGTCTCTGCAGCCAGTTCCGTTTTCTCACCTCTCTCAATATCGGCGGCATTCAGTTGACTGAAGTTGGACCGTTGTTCACTGCACTTTCTCGACTTCATCAACTGGTCCACTTGGGGTTAAGAGTATATCCAGAGAGTGATGAGGAAGGGGAAAAGGATGAAGAAGAGGATGAGGAAGAGTTACCACCAGCACCTTGTCCACTGGCGCAGATAAACTCCCTACGGGCTCTTGAACTGTATTTGACCATCACCTCTCACTCTGACATTAAATGGTTGAATCTGCCGGTGACGATGCCCAACCTGCAG
>NW_016221681.1:511-1480 GCF_001687245.7 Rhagoletis zephyria
GAAGTTCAGCTGTGCTAGCTGTAAAGTTGACTTTCACGATTGGCAAAATTCAGGTCTGCCAGTGCTCAACTCTCCCGAAACTCTAACCTGTTTTCAGTCCTCCCTCTTCACCCTCCATTCCGGTGTCCCGCTGAATCGGTTCATCTTGCGCTTGGTTACTGTGAAAAGCCCTTCCGCTGAGAAACTGCTGCTGCAGTCAGCCAGTGAGCCATCAGTTACCACCGGCGAATAGCGTTGATAAACGCCTTTGTAAAGAACTTGTTAGTTACGTGATAGTTGTAATAAAGTATGTTGTCTTCTNATGCTGTCTTCTTTTACTCTTCACTTTTTCACTCATTGTAAACTGCCTCATTTCTGCCCGCTATCTTCACTTCAACTCAATGTCTCAGTCCTGATCGTTAATAGTTGGTCCTGTTGAGCATTTTATGTCAGTTTTTCAAGAGGATCAAATCCGAAGTTATTGCACTGGTTACCGTTTCTCTAACATCTGATTATTATCACTACAGAGGGCGATACTGCTGCTGAAAATATTTGCCTTCTTCTGAACACCTGTGCACTGTGGCAGTGGCGGCACATGTGCTCAGTTTTTCCTTCCTGATTTGCTCTGAGCAAATTGCTCACATTGCGTCAGTAGCAGTTTCAGTTGATTTTGTAGCTTCGGTCTTTCCCAAATCTCGCCCTTTCAGTCAGATCACCCGAAGACGATGCCTCCTCTACTCCCAATTTCCGATCTGTCCTGGATCGCCATTTTCCAAGAATTCACACCGAATGAGCAGATGGTGGCGTGCAAAATGAGTCTACGTTGTGCCGGGCTGGTGAGAGCGGCCAATCGCAAAGTGAAGTCACTGATCATCACCGATCAAAATGTTGAAGACCCATGCGATCTGAAGAATCTCAAAAATCAAACCAACCGTTTTTGCCTCGCCTCCAAGCCAGCCATACAGCAGCTGATGGACATTCCTGGCGAGC
>NW_016221682.1:0-170 GCF_001687245.7 Rhagoletis zephyria
GAGAAATACAAAATCTTCGATTGAAGCTAATTTATTCAAAATTGATGCTAGCAACAATTCTTTATACGTTTATGGTAAATTGGAAAATGGGCGTGGCACCGCCCACTTATGATCACATATAAGTATATCAGTAACCGTTCTACCAATTTGTACCAAACTCGGTGTGGTTA
>NW_016221682.1:362-1480 GCF_001687245.7 Rhagoletis zephyria
TTAACATTGGTCTTCCAGTTAAGTGCGGTGTAATACACGATTCTATTAAGTATCTACTTGTGAGTAGCTGACCAAGAGACTCTGCGACCCCAAAGATGATTTGCATCCCAAAACCATCCTAAGATACCTGCGGCTTTCTTAACGAAACCTAAAATGGCCTTGCTAGGCGATTTCTTCATTGAAATGGATTCGACCTTTAAAATGAATGAATAAATGAATGAGTCGGCACTCTGTCTCTATGAATACACCTCTTCTTTGCATGTAAAATCGCTGGCGGACATCTTGCAGAGAATAGCCTGATGCCATTTTTATGTATGAACTTAAGTTTGTATGTGACACAATTCAGCCCGAGTATGTAGGGTGTGGATTATTAAATGAAATGAAATTGATAAATTATTATTGAATAAAAGAAAGTCGTATGGAAAACAGCTGAGACCACAAAATGGTTCTGATCCTACAAGGACTTTAAAAAAGCCTTGAGGTTTATCCTTCTGTTAGAGAGGGAGATGGCTGCTTGGTTATCTGAAAAGTTACTAAAAAAAGCGCCCTTTTTAGCCGATTTCAAAGTACAACTTGTTACAGGTTAAGATTGTTAACACCTCTAGCCTGGAACAGCTTGGGCCTTCAGGCAATGAGAATCGCAAGTTTGGCACCAGGTCCATAAATGGCTGCATATGCTCTGTCTTTCATCATTGTACTGCCTCTTCAAAACTATTCTCGAAATAAATAAGGCTTTTTAACCCTCGCTCATTTGACGCCGATGTCAAAATATTTTATTTAACTTGTTAACTAAATCGAGTTTGAATTTCTAAGCAGTTGGCAACCTTCGACAAAAATATTTACGAAACAAAGATTTTTTAAACCCCTCTCGTTTGACACTAGTATAATATATTTCATTTAATTTGTTAACTAAATCGATTTATAATTTCTGAACAGTTGGCAACCCGCTACAAATATATTTTCGAAATAAAACTTAGAATATTTAATTAACATGTTAATTACCTTGATTTTAAATCTCTAAACAGGCGGCAACCCTCTTCAAAAGTGTTTTCGAATTAAAGCTTTCTTTAAATTAAAATTTATGATGGTGTCTAAAGTAAAACATTTTATTATCGGTT
>NW_016221683.1:0-1480 GCF_001687245.7 Rhagoletis zephyria
ATGATCGATTTTCCAAGTCTAATAAGTCCCATTCAGCTCGTTGATGGTGGCCTTTAGCCTGTCACACAATAGCTCAAGAAAACCTTATACAAGACGATTAATAGACTGATGACCCTATGTCGCATTTGGAGAGGTTGCCTTTCTTATATACTTGCGCTCGCACCTACCGGTGAACAGGCGCTGCTCATTTCAGTGCGCTCTACAACGGGATAGTCGTATTGGCCCCCGAAGCTTCTCGCACATGGGTTGCTTGCGTTGCCCAGAGTCCGAAAACGCGGACGCAAGAGTCGGTATTGATTATGGTTGTGCAACTGTAATTGTACTTCTCATTACGCCTCCACATTTGTAAAATAACGTCTTACGGCAAAACCGTACACAAAGATATTAAAGGAAATAAAAAGCGACTTCTGCTCAAAAGTGAACAGCCCGAAAATTTGAGGGGTTACCTTTGATAGCCTGCTCTCCTTCACCGCACATACTACCGCTGTTGTCAACCAAATACAGAGCTGCAACAAGGTCCTCAAGTCACTTGGCGGCAGCAGCTGGGGCAAAGACAAAAAAACGTTGTTGGCAACATACAAGGCAATTGGCCGGTCGGTATTAAACTATGCTGCGCCTGTTTGGTCGCCGGGGACTAGTTGGACGCAGTGGATGAAGCAACAGACTTATCAGAACGCCGCACTCCGCACAGCGACAGGAAGCCTTCTGGTGTCGCCTGAGCAGCACCATACAGCGGCACAACAAAATGCTCAGCCAGAAATTTTTGGTGGGATGCCATAGACGTGAACACCCCAACAGACCCTTGCTCGAGGAGGAGCCTTCGGACAGGCACGTCAGGGGGCACCTTCGTATACATGGATGCGGTCCAGAAATACATCGAAAAACCACTGGACAAGACGACGTAGTGACGAGTGATCAACGTCATTCATAGGGAGTCGAACAGCATCTAACGCGACTCTCGTCCTGTGAATGTCGTGATTGGAGCCTAATGACCACCTGTGGCAGATACAGAGCTTAACTGCCAAGAGAGGCCCGTGTTACAGCTACCTGTCCAGACTCGACCCCAACACGACACCAACCACCTCTTCACATGACAGCTCAACCACACTCAACTAACAACATCCCTCTCCCTTTGGTCCGACCCTGTTGAAACTGCCCGTTTCTTGGGTCTACCGTTAGTTGAGCTAGACGACAACGAAAGATGGACCAACCGATATAGGCGGGGCTTAGTAGTGCCGGTACCACAACAACAAAAACGATCATAATCCTAAACCTTAAGCACTCCAACTTTTACGGGAACTAGTCTGCTGGAAGGCATTAATTGATATGTGAAAAACGAGTCTACCTTAACATTAATTTAATGCTGGGGATACAGGTACCTATGGATGGAAATAGTTACTAAGAATGTAAACTTTACTAATGTATGTATGCATGTATATACCCTGCAAAAAATCCAACTAATTCGATATGACTAATGTGA
>NW_016221685.1:0-1480 GCF_001687245.7 Rhagoletis zephyria
TTAGAAGACTTTCAATTAAGATACCTCATTGTTTATTTAACCATTTTTTTATACTAAACACTTTTTATTTATCCCCCATTGCATTTTCTAGAATTTTTCGGGGGTTTCGGCGGACCTATAAAATATAGTTTCTATGAAAAAATGGTTAAATAAATAATTGTGTATTAATATTAGGAATCTCCTGAAGATAAACAGAGTTTTTCCATCGAAAAATATTGATTTTACAGAATTCTATGCCATTTCTACGAAAAACGTTTTTTTTTTTGTATACAAAATACATGAAAAACTTTGAGCACTTTGAGCGAGCTCGAAATACTTTTTGATTCAAAAATAAGAAAATAGGGGTATATTTTTTTCGGTATAGAAAAATTCTAGCGGGTGAAAGCATAAAAATTCCGACTTTACTTTTTCACATGCATTTTTGGACTCCCTTATTGTGCACAGAGNTCCCTTATTGTGCACAGAGGAAAGCGGAGGGGCAGATGAGTTTTCTAACTTTGCTAATAAGGCCTAAAGTAACTATTAGCGGCTTTTAAAACGGAATCAAAAGCGGCGGCATCAGGAGTTTTTCCTCTTAGGGCACTGCTTTCAATAAGTTTAGTAAAACAAAGGAAGGGTGGTGCTAAAAGTTGAAATGTGGGAGGTTTAATTTCGGAGTTATAGAACGAAATGGAACGAATTTTAAAGAAAATGAATAATCGCTACGTCCTTTGTTACAGCACTAGCGCTAGCAATACCGGTTACCAAAAAAAAGAACAAATTTTGAATATTAAATTGGAATAAAAAAAATGGTAAAATTTTGTTTTCTTACAACCAGCTTAGAAGATTAAAACGTCAAAATGAACCTCGAGAAACTGTCATTAATTCTCACAGACTGTCAACGAGCTCTTTGTGGTATACCTATAAGTTGAGTTCGAATGGAGACGCATCTGATTTCGCAGCAGAAATATGTGTCTGATCTGGGCCTGACTCAACGTCAGTCTGAAACAGATAGATGCGGTGTTGCTGTAGAGACAGTAGAGTTCGACAATCTGAACAAAAAACAAAATTTAAAGATTTTTAGAGCTGAAGGCCAATGAAAGTCGGTAAGCACTGAACCATTGTTTTGAAACTCGAAGAGCTATTCTTACGGGTATTTTTCGACAAAATCTCGCTTACTTTTTAAGTCATTCATTGGTTGGCGCGTCTTACTTGCCTATTTTCTGGTTGTTTTCTACCATTGCATAGCTGAAAAGTAAGCCGGAGTTCCCCTAATATTTATTATAATGCAAACTCCATTGAATAAATTGAATAAAATGAGGGTTTCATGTTTCGAATATTTGTTCGCTTTTTGTCACCCTTTTTGTTTACTCTTTAACCCGCAAAAAGTAAAAATCAAATTATATGCAACAATACGCATTCATTCTCATATTCTCCATTCACTCAACGTGTAGTTATGGAGGTACAAAGGATTGCTGTTAGTGCGTCTTTGGGTCACTAG
>NW_016221686.1:0-1480 GCF_001687245.7 Rhagoletis zephyria
TGCAGCCCCCCTCAACCAATCAGTCTTCCTCCGAGGAGGAAAGCCAAGATAGCCCCAAATAGGCCCGAAGCCCAGGCTGCGCTCCGTGCTTACCTACGGACAACTGATGCTGGTTGAGTTCATGCTGGCAGCTTTAGCTCTGGTTTTGTATGAACCGTTTGAGAAGTGAATGGGCTTATTCCGTGTTATGGCTTTTGCGCAGTGAACTTCTTCCATCTGTTGGTGCGCATGAGTATCCAAGTTGCTGTTTGTGAAATCTGCATGTGCTTACCATGCCAGCTTCGCGTATGCGTGTGTACGCCTGTATGTATTTACATAGGGGTGCTTTTAGTCTTGTTGGTATGTTAGTTTGTGTGTACGCCTACCAGTATGTATGTATGTATGTTCATATATTGGTACCTATGTGCAGTTGACGTATGCTAGGGTGATGTTGAATATGTTATTGTGGCGTAGGCAAAGCTACGTTACAGTATCAATCTGTGAGCGAATTAAGGTCGAGTTACAGAGGCGTAATCTCCATGTGGTTCAAGCTACAGCAGAAACCTAAATATCCGATTTTTGCCCTTCGGGGGAAAAACGGTTCTATTTGGCCAACTATTTTTTAAGTCCGGAATAAAAGTCCTTTCGTAATAATAAGCAAACCGCTTATCCAAATCAAACAAATTTGGTATCAAATGAAAGAGGACTGAAATAGCTTTCAAACAGAAATATATAAACCGAAGGTTGCCACCTATTTATACTTCTTTTTTTTATAATTTATATATTTAATACACGAAGCAATTTTTTGTCCAGGTCATCAGATCTGCACCGGTTCGATTTTCAAAAGGGAATTGTCCAATTAAAGGGCTTGGCCTGTAGATGTGCAATAAGGTTTTATTTTTACTAAAATAGTTGCCACCTGTTAAAAAAAGTAATTCAAATTATTTAATAATCAATGCCATTTGATCCTCACCGTTCGTTCGATTTTGAAAAATGAGCTGTAAGATTAAAGGGCTTGGGCTGTAGATGTGCTGTGAGGTTTTAGTTTTTCGAAGATAGTTGCTACCCTTACATAAATAAGAATTATTCAAATTATTTAATAAGTTATATGAGTATTTGCAATATGGTATCAACGAAAATGATTTGGAAAATGCTTAATTCTTGTGTACATGTAGGAAGGTTGCCACCTGTTTAAAAAATATTTGAAATATTTTGTTAGGTTTTTTAATAGGGTTTGGCGTTTTCATCTATTCAAATATATTTAGATTAAAAATGTTACTTAATTACCAGGTATATGAATTTTTTATAGAATAGAAAATACTTACGTGGATAATGTCTATTATATCAAAAAAAATAAGATACTCATACTTACAGCTTTTTTCAAAGACTACGTTTATTTAAAAGATTCATATATGTGAAATAATATTTCTATTAAGCTTCAAAAGGGAAATGTTTTGGGAAAATTTTAGTAGACGGACGGCAAATTCTAGAAAAAGGGGGG
>NW_016221687.1:0-1480 GCF_001687245.7 Rhagoletis zephyria
ATACAAAAATAATAATTCTATGACTTCTACTACATACTGCCATCTAACTTATCAAAATTTACGTTGTAGTTTAATACCCTTGGCCAGCAAGAATTGTCGCTTCACACATCCGCTAAGTGCTTGACCGAACATATGTAGATACTGCAATTTTCGGCCTCGCCTTGATGGTTACCTAGGCCGCTTTCGAACTTCAGATGGTTTTTATGAGAGGATTTTTAATGGCATGAGTACACTCGGAAGTCCGCCAAACCTGCCTAGGGGCCAACTTTACTTGTTGCTCAAACAAGTTAAAGAACCTGCATTATCCCGGGTAGTAGCGTGCATCTCCTACCACTAGACTAGTGATGGCACGATTAATCGAATAACAGATTATAATCGGTTATTTACATTCGGTTAACGACTTAATTGTATCGAAATTTTCCTTTCGATTAATCGAGCGATTAACCGAATAATTTTTCAAAATAATCGAAAAGAAACCATCAAAAATTTACTAATTTACTTACACAATAACGTATGAATCAAAATACGTTGAGATGTTTTGTACATTCTCGTATTCTTCAAATTTTTTATACGATATTTCTGCCAAAATACCGCAACACAAGCTTAACCTAAGTAGCTACTTATAAATCCCAACCCAGGTATGCACATATTTTAATTTTATTTTCCGAATTCGCAGTTGCGCATTTTCTTCTTTTTTATATGGAAGAAAATAAGCAACACCATTACCAAACAGAAAAATACCAAAAATCAGCGGTAAGTGCCAGATACTTCAGTCTTGGAATTTTTCATACAAAACTTTAATGGGCTACAAAACTGCATACTGAAAATCTCTCTAAGAAATCTAATTAAAAAGCTGGAATTTTTTGTTGATTTTTTTTTAATATTGCACAAAGTTTGATATATTTATATTTATACGTTTTTTGCTACAGAATAAGCTATATTTAAAAAAATAACTAAAATTAAATAACAAAAAAAAAATCTTGTCGTGCGCTAAGTTTTTATAACTTATAAATGGTTTTCATTAATTTTCAATTTTAATCGAAATGACCGATTAATCGGTTAATTTCTTACGATTAATTGCAATTATTATTCGAATGCTTTCGATTAATCAATTAACCGATTAATCGATTATTAATTTTTTTTTGCCATCACTACACTAGACTACGGCGGCTGCCGCAATAGGCTTAAAGCACTCAATAAACTAACAAGACTTTCAGCGAGCCCGCATTAACATTTGGTACAACGAGAAATGTTACGCCGCTGCACACGCTGCCCATAGGACTACGATGCGATCGGACACCGCATGAGCCGTGCGAGAGCGTTTGGTGAATTGAGAGACTGGTTGACATGAAAAACGTGCGAAAATATTTCCCTACCGCAGGTTTCAAAGTGGACGAGTTCCTGAAAAATAAAAACAGGGACCCGGTTTATAGTCCAGGTATTTACCATAAGTCACATTTTGGAAAATATCCACGATATT
>NW_016221688.1:0-1479 GCF_001687245.7 Rhagoletis zephyria
ATATATATATATATATATATATATATATATATATATGTCGGTTGCGTATTTTCATTTGCCCACTCATTACTTCTTTATTTATCCCTGGCTTTCCTTCATTAGTAACTTTATTTTTTTTGTAACAGAACAGGCTTAAGCACAAATGTAAAACCTTGGCACAAAACCTGTTATTTTGAAATTTGCCTTCAGTTAAAGTTTAATTTTTTTAATTTTTTCATAAAATAATAAAAAAACTGGAATGATTAAATAATTTGCCAGAAACTATCAGTTCAATCGGAGGTATATATGGTTTATGGAGAATTTTATTAGCTTTGATTTGGCGTATCTCATTTTAAGATTGTTAAACTGGTTTNTTGATTTGGCGTATCTCATTTTAAGATTGTTAAACTGGTTTGTAAGGTATACGGGATTAAGTGGAACCACTTTTTGTTTTAAGCTGAATAACGGTAAATTACAAATATCTCGAAAACGTACCCGTAAACAAAAAATTAACTAGATTTTCGGAATCACCGAGCAATTCTACATAGAAATTGGATAGTGGCATCCATAGAACATTTTTGCTGCAAACCAGTGTTACAATTGCTTTTGTTTTTCTAACATTAAGTTTTGGCTTGTTCTTATTTAAGTATATATTGACATTTTTCAAGTTTACATTTAACCGAGTAATACAATCCTGACATGTATCTCCGGTCGTATATAATAACGTATCATCAGCAAATTGGCAAATCTTTACTCCTTGTAGTATATTTTCCATATCATGTATATATATTAACAAGTAAAAAAGTCGAAGTTCGGGTGGAGCCGAACATTAAATTCCCGGCGCAAGTATTAACTATAGTTTTCCACCTTTCTGAAAACTGCCGTTACATGGTAAGAAGAGTGGTTCTACCCCTACTTCTAACAATTCCGATAGTGTGTTCAGTTATACTTAATGAGATAAACTTAAAACGGCTTAACACTAACCAAAGAACAGTGATGAATGTTCTACTTTTTGTATTTAAAATAAAATATAATTTGTTACGGAAGTACCTAACGAATCTCTATAAATTTAATAAGGCACAAAATATTTTACTGTATAAAGGTCTGAAACGGAGTGCAATGGGGTATAGTCGCTGTGCTGGCTATGCAGTTACAGTTGCGCGGCTATACTCAACCCCGACTCCTGCGTCCTCGCTCACGCACTCTGGGCAACGTGAGCAACCCATGTGCAAGATGCGGTAATCAACGCGAGTGGAGCCATGGGTCACGACAGAAAGAGAGGGAGGTTCGGTGGGACCACTCCGACTTATTCGGTTCAAGGTCTCACTGAAGTCTGCAGCGTCTGCTCAGCAGGAGGTGCGGCTGCAAGCGGGCGTCTGTCTTGAAGCAATCGGCCCGCTATTCAAATGTGTATCCGGTTGAAAAACCATCCACTCTAGCAATGGTTGTGCGCTGGGCTTTGTGAGGACCCCGGATCCTGTGGCCCTGGGCCCCACAACA
>NW_016221689.1:0-1479 GCF_001687245.7 Rhagoletis zephyria
TAATGAGCATCAATATTGCGGCATAACACCAACGGCATACATTTTACTGCGGAAATGCATACATAAATACCACACATATGTATATAAAGCATGAACATATGCTTATAAATAGGTTAGGTTGAGTTATCCTTGCTGCCGTCATCCTGTACATGGGCCCATTGTGATGCCGTATTAGAGACTACTAGCGGCCCGCCTCCTACCTCAGAAATGGAATCAAGTTGTACACTCAAAAGAATAGCGGAGAAGCGAGTGTCGACGAGCCCTTACCAAAGCGGAACAGTGGCATAGGTAATGAATGCTCCACGCTTTCGATTTCGTCCTCATCGCGACAGCAACGACAGTAATCGTTTGGCTGCAAACCCATCCGGACAGCGTGGGTTCTTATAAGGCAGTGCCTGGTGAGAACTCCAATAACATGGCGGAGCATTGTTCGCTCCAACGGAACGGAAGAGAGGGCCTTATCTAACCTAGGCCAGATGTGGCTTACTATCCTGCACTTGGGCACCGCAGATCATCTTGTTTTTGCCCGTCCGATGAAGTTATTCTGCAGGCAGAGTTTATAAGAAGATAGCGGAATGCTCGCATTACGAGCGGTGCTGCTCGCAGACAGTAGGGTTCCTTTCCGAGCCAGCTCGTCTGCAGCACAGTTGTCCGGTGTGTCCCTATAACCTGGCACCCATATAAGTAAGTGTGGAGTACATTTTGCGTTTGCAAACACATTTAAGTGCATTAACTTTATTTACCTAAAAATAAATGTATATCAAATAAACCGATGTGGACAGCCTTAGATAGATAGATGACTTCTGCTTGAAAGATGCTCAGATATTTCCCCATAGGAACAGAGATCCTCGTCCTGGGCGCGACGATTCTAGCTCCTATTCCTTCTGGGGCCTGGACAGCCTTCAATAAAGGGATTAAATATTCTTAAAGCTGTTCTTAAAGTTGTCGCCTTAAACTAAACGGCTCAAAGTATCTAATTTTTTGACTGGCCTCCAGTAGAAAATACGAAAGAGAGGCGTATCTTTAGCCTCCGAATAAACCAGGACTGTCGTTGCTATTTATATATTTCCTCAGATAACCAGGCGTCGGCTTAAGGCCCTTGGATCTGTAAGTACCACTTCATAGCTAATAAAACAATGATCAGATTATGGTACAGCTCTAACTGACAGATAGACATGTGGTTGCAATGATCTAGGCGCCGGGCCACAACAGCAGTGAAATTACCGACGCACTGACCCGAAATCGAACCGCATGTGGATATTGTAAGGGCATAATCGCTCTCTTATTCCTTTGAGCTACATATATACGAGTATGTACACATGTATATCAAGGGCCCAGTCTGTCGGTACAGAAAATGTGCCTAACTTCTAAGTGGAAAGACGTACATTCCGGCAGGACCACAGCTTATAAAGTATGTACGCGTATAAAAACTATTTTAATTCTTAAATGAATTTAACAGTTTTGTATAATTTCAAGCTG
>NW_016221690.1:0-1479 GCF_001687245.7 Rhagoletis zephyria
TTAGTAACTTGATTTTTTTTTTAACAGAACAGGCTTTAGCACAAATACAAAAATTTAACACAGAACCTGTTATTTTTTAAATTGTTCTTCTGTGAAAGTGTTTTTTCATATTTTCATCAAAAAAACAAAAAAAAAACTGGAATGATTAATTAATTTGTTTTGTTAGCTTTCATTTGCCATATTTCATATTAATATTGTTAAATTGGTTCGTAAGATATACGTGATTAAGTGTAACCACTTTTTGTTTTAAGCTGAATAACGGTAAATTGAAAATATCTTAAGAACTTATCCATAGAATAAAAAATTAAGTCGATTTTCGGAATCAGCGAGCAATTCTTTATAGGAATTGGATAGTGNTATTTAAGTCAGTTATAGTAATTAATTTGAAATTTTGTACAATTTTCCTAATTACATTTTTTGTTGTGCAATAATATCTGAAAAGTCGAATCAAAGAAATACATCCCTGGCAGACCAGGTTGTGTAATTGTACAAAAAAATATTTTATTCAACAAAAAAACATGTGAGTAGACACTGGGGTCAATGGTCTAGTTGTAAGTCATGCAGAGTCCGCTTATGAAATCGGGAAGAATTGTCCGGAGGATGCGTCAAGCTGTACCTTAATAAGTTTCGTTATGGGACACTTGAGAAGTGCATATGCAAAATTTCGTATATGAAAGTTTTGCACAAGCAGCTGTGAACATATTTTAACGCGGGTTTATCGAGGTTGTAGTATGCATTAAGGCGCTAGGTGTTAGAAGTCGCCTAAACAGTGATTCTTCTCCCGTATTAATGCACAAAATGGAGCGAAATTTCAGGCAATGCCACTTAATTTTCGGAACATGACTTACATTCGACAGGCACTTGCAATGAGGCTGAAAATATCTACAGGAATCTGGGGATATTAAACCCAAAACAATCAACCCCACCAAAAAACTATTCTGCAACTCTTCTAGTAAATTTAAAAATTACATTTGCGAAATAAGGCAACATTTACGGAAAACAAATAGTTTGACTACCTTATACAATCCCAAATTGATCACATCGCATATAAATAAGATTAGCTGACTAGTATTGATAAATGAGGTTGAATAAAACATACTACGCCGCCTTTTGCAAATTTTGCACCTAGATATTTATATGTAGATAATACCAATATGCATTTGAATTTTCGTGATAAGAAATTCATTTATGGCAAGCCCATTTGCAAATTTTTAAGCTATTTACTTTGAGTCTATTTAAAATTCATTTTTCGTTGTTTACTTTTTGATTTTCATTTGTTGTTGTTGTAGCGGTTACCAAGCCCCTCTCGGGTCGGTTCATCTGTCAACGTTTGATTTTCATTGTTTTGGACCAACTTCAAAAGAAGTAGGAGGTTATTAATTCACTCCCAAAATTGTACATAAATATATAAGCATTGAGTCGGTTGTTTTTTTTTTTTTTGCTTATCACAACAATAAATAAGAATTTTGATTGATTCAA
>NW_016221691.1:0-1479 GCF_001687245.7 Rhagoletis zephyria
TGCAACCCTTGCGGAAAAATGTGTAGCATTGCCAGGTATCAGTTGTTTTTCGAACTCGGCTGTATGAAGGGAAAAAAAGTGGAAAGGAATTAAAAAAACACTCATCATGTGCTTGCTTATAGTAAAATTGATTGATTTTAAATATTTTGAANTGATGCATTTGCAGTTATAGCAGCGGAGTAAGAGCGCGCTATGGCAATGGATTCACAAAGGTATGCGGAGCTGCCGGGCATAGTAACCATGGGCACATCTATGTCAGCTTCTGGTTGAATTGTTGAACCACAAGCCAGAACTCCTCCTATGCCTGAAGAACTGGTTCCCAATCCAGTTAATGCAATAACAGCTTCTTCCAAACCATTGAAAACATGCATTTTGTTAGGTCCACCACCTGTTGCGCTTGCTTCTGCCTTCGGCCGCGCTTAGGGATTATAACTCTTACTAAGTAGAATTCTCCTTTCTGTGTTGCCGGAGAAGAGGGGCTTCCGCATGTCAAAGGTATACAATATTCCTTGTGCATATCACAGTATTTTTGCGCAGATTCCACATCGAAATTTGCAAAAACGTGCATAGTGCAAACCGAATTGCACAAAGTAGTTTTTGTGAAAATTGCAGATATTGAATATACATAAGCCCTCGATATGCTCTCACCTCTAGGATTGTTCTATATCGCAAAAAGATACCCCTATTTTTTTGCTTTGAAATAAAAAAAATATTTTGAGGTCACTCAAAGCGCTCAAAGTTTTCCAAGTATTTTATATGGGGAAATTACAACTTTTCGTAGAAGTGGTATAGTATTCCTGAAAATCTATATTTTTTACCGAAAAGCTCTGCGTCTCTTCAGGAGACTTACAATAATAATACCCAATTGTTTATTAAATAAATAAACTTTATTTAATCATATTATAATATTTACTAAAGATTTTTTACTGGTCTCCCTTCCTTTTTTTTGGTTTTTTTTTGGCGGACCCATAAAGTAAAGTTACTATTGAGTGAAAATATCTCAAGTGGGCCACCCAAAATTGGATGGTCAAGATTTTTTCACACAATCACTTTATTGGGTTTACAACCATAAAAAAAATATAACTTGAGCAATTTTGCAAAATTCGAGTTTTTACAAGAGTTATTGTTATTAACTTTTTTTTATGAATTCAGTAATTATTTACTATCCACTTATTCATAGTATGTAGCTTGGTATTTTTTTGCACGATACTAGCTAATTAGACTCGCTTTAGCCTGTTTGTTTCAATTTAAAAAAATCATTATTTTGTACAAAATTTTTAATTTTTATAAAAAAAATTACAAACAAATGGAAATATTTCTGACTTCTCGATCAGTTTTTTTAAGCGTTTACATTGAATATCAATCCTTATTCTATAATACATTATTTAAAAGAAGAAAAAAAACACGGAAACTTGCATGCAGTCAAAAGTTATCCATTTTTTCGCTCCTGCCACGGGTGCTTTTCCCTGTAGGGAAAAC
>NW_016221692.1:0-1479 GCF_001687245.7 Rhagoletis zephyria
ATGCCTAACGCTTTTCTCTCTCTTTATTGAGAAGAGGTTAAAAAAAAAATATTTATAAGTATATGAAAAACGAACCCTTAGAACTATATTTAAAATTTTCTAGTACACGATTATATATAAACTTAGCCTAAATTCATATTTAGACTAATAGTAATCATAACCTAGACCAATATTTGTGATTTACGTTAGAGGAGGACCAATTTTTTGTTTTATTTTATTTTTGTATGAAACGCGAGGCAACCTTATGTTCTCACCTTCATACATGCCCTGCAAGAAAGTTTTAGCGTAGCGAAATAATATATAGATATGGTTTTATTGACTGGATTTACTGATTACTTCAAGCTTTCTCCCTGTGTGGTAAAATAAAATTTAGATATTTTTTTGTTGTACTTTTTGCAAAAAATATTCCGCACAATGTCCCACAATCCCAGTAAATCCCGAATAAATGCAGAAAGTCTCAAAAAAAAACGAAAAAAATGTTTGTCGAAAAATCGAAAACTCTTGGCAAGATACAAAAAAGTAGCGAAAAATCAAAGAAATATTGAAAATAAAACATTCGTAAAATCGAAAGAAGTCTCGTAAAATTACTATACTATAAAATCCCGAGAAATAAGTCCTATGAAAATTGCAGAAAGTTTCAAGAAAATCGCCAAAGATAAAAATAACCCACAAAGTATCTGAAAAGTCCCGACAAAATACAGAAAAATCACCAAATGGCGAAAAAACACACGAAATCACAAAAAACAACACGAAATCTAAGAGTTTGGAAATATTTTTTAAAATACAAGTAATTTTTAGCAAAAAAAAACCGACTTAAAAAAAATATATATATATCTATATATTTCATGATTCAATGATCGGATCTAAACCAAATTAGTATGGGACCACCTCTGAGATACTACCTTTCCGTTGCAAATTGAAATCGGTTGATGTGGTGCAAAGTTATGCGGTACCATACATAAAAAAAAAAAAAAAATATTCCGACGAACTGATAACCTCCTCCTTCTTTGGAAGTCGGTTAAAAAAAAACGGAGTGTACGGAAAATGAAAATTCCCTCCAAAATGCAGAAGAAATGTCAAGATAAAGTCGACTCTAAAGTTAGTTGCAGTTGACATAATTTCCAATGAAGTATCTTTCAAAAAAGCTGCAAAGGACTTTAGAATCGGCTTTATTGACAATGAATATACCCCAATGTATGCAGAAATGTACCGAAAAATTCAAAACATAAAGTCGGGCGCAACTCCCACAAGTTCCCGAAAATCCACAAAAAATCCCAAAACCAAAGCAAAATATGTCCCGAAAAGATCACAAAATGTACCCGAAAAATGTGAAAGATTTCGAAAAATAAAACATCCTAAGTACCTTGTGACAGCATATCGTGCTGCAGATTGAGGAGAGTTTCACCAGCTTTAATTGGTGTAGCTGTTCAGTAAAGGGAATGCACGCAGCTCTCTGTAGCTTAGTGAATTTTTCCGTTA
>NW_016221693.1:0-1479 GCF_001687245.7 Rhagoletis zephyria
CAACAAAGAAACAAATTAAAATGACATTATTAAAAGGCAGAAATTTCATTAATTGAAATCTCTTCCCATGAATGTCTTCGTAGAAGCACCAGCGCCTCAATAAGCAGCATGAGGAGGAAGCCTTGAAATCTATAGACTCACGTCAAAAGAGAGTCAAGGTTAGTAGAGAGTTGCCAAAGCGTACAAAACGTAACAGGAATACTTGTGGTAGTATCCAGGTTATGTGGTCTTTGATGGCTGGTATTCTCGCGAAATGTGGAGCTTAACGGGGCCTATGTGGCACTCAGCCTTTCTGTGGTACTTGCAAAGCATAGTCGGCAGTGCTCCTAAGAAGGCTGTAAAAGGCAACTATAACTCTATGGCTGCCAGGATACTGTAAGCTAAGGCACGGTATTTGAAAAATTGGACTATCTGAGAAAAATGCACTGCGGGTTCTGTGGGCGGGCGGAGGAAACTTCAGAGCATATACTATGAAATTGCCCACGTATGAGCACCTTTAAGCTTATTCTTCGTCCGGTATGATTACTGTTTCCAACCAAAATCTTGGGCAAGACACACTCCAAAGTGCTAAACTTCTATGCCCTACCAACAATGACCGGACTGCGCAATGTCTATGAAAGGAGTTTATATGAAGTTATAACTGCTTAAGTTCAAAATAAAAATCTTGCAGCACTTAACATGGTCTGATACTAATTACTCATTTGATACTCTAAAAGATTTTTACGGTGTAATCAATTTTATAGAATATGACAACTATTCTAGAGACTAATTTAAAACTGTACTATGGTATTAACTTGTTGTTTGCTGCAACGAATGTGCACATTTTGTAGTATACCGATTCCTTGGTGTAGTGGAAATGGGTNACGGTGAACGAAAATTCGAATTGCGCACAAAATAAAGAAGCCAGCAATTCGACCTATTTAAGCTAATTTTAAAGAGCTTACCGAAAATTGGGAGCAACAAGACTTTGGCGGTAGAAAACATACCAACTCTAAGAGCACTTGGGTTGCCTAAAATTCATAGGTGAACATGTGAAAGTAACACAAAAAAAAAAACGGTAACAGTTGACCAAAAGTAAGATCTTTGCGGCAATCACTCATTTATAATTGGCGATAAATTCTGGCTAACAAACCAGGGGACGTAGTGCTGGGTTGCAAGCGGATTTTATACCAACTTCTCCCATTCGGCGGCGTCTACTTTTCCGCGACCATTTTAAAGCTTGAAAAAAAAACATAGCATAGCGGGCAACACGTAGCTTACTCTGTTGTATTTTTATACGGGGTCAGAAAAGCAGGCACACAACTTACCGCTTGCGACGGATGCGAATGAGCGACGGAGGTTAAAACAAAAAAAAAGAAATGTGCTTAAACTGCGCGAAGTTGCTGAACGGAAGCAACGGAAGTCGCTTTGTCCGCAAAGACGCAGCCGCGGTCCCAGCTACCACATTAGCAGTAATTAAAAGTCATGACTGTCGCCGTC
>NW_016221694.1:0-1479 GCF_001687245.7 Rhagoletis zephyria
TTTGACTTCAGAAATAACGAAAACAAAATCTTTCTGCGATAAAAGGCAATAATTTAATTTTCAAAGTGAGAGTGTTTAGATTAGATTAAAATTACTTTTCTGTGGCAAAGGAATTGCTTTTGTAAAGATTTTAATAATAAGTGGGAGCTCCAGTTTTAGTTGAAACTTGAGGCTTGGAGAGGTTCTCTAACTTAGCACGTCGTTAAGTTTTTAAGGTACGAATTTACTTAGCGGAAAATCTTCTGCTTTTGCACTAAAACGGGACTACAATTTTGTATATCTTTAAAGGTCTTCGGAGAACTTTGACAGACTTGACAGACTGACTCAATAATTTGATACATATCGATAACAAAATTTGATAACTTAACTCATTTTCGATAACAGAAAAATATATATATACCGATATAAACCAATAAATCAATCAACTTTTGATACCTCTGTAAATTTCGATAACTCGGTTCGTTTTGATAGCTCCATATTTTCGAAAGCTATTGCGAAATTTCGATAACTCGATAAACTTATATAAGCTTGAAATTTCGATAACTCTATATAATTTGAAAATAGCCATAACTCCAATTCGATAAATCGACAAATTTCAGGAAATCAATAAATAACGATAACTCTATGAATTGAAAGAAATCGATGCGTTACGAAAGTCGATAAATTTCGCTAACTTTACAAATAATGATAATTCAATAAATATCGATAGCTTGACAAATTGCGATAATCCCATAAATGTCTATAGCTCGATAGATATCCGCTAATTTTGACAACAAAGTTTCAAGTTTATTAATTCATGAAATACGAACTTAGAAGTCATAAATCGTGTCAATCCAAGTGAAAATAGGTATTTGCATATATTTCAATGAAAGGCTGAATTTTTAAATACCCTATAATTGACAAACTCTCGAGAGTTATCTTACATCACTAAAAACAGGTTAAATAATCTAATCGAAAATAGTATTATTCCTTAAAACAATATATAAACAATCAATTAATTATTTTACGCACGAGATGGAATAGGATATAACATCGTATATTCAAAACGATTATAATAAGCTTCAGCAGATATTGGGTTGTTTTTCATATATTCAAATGACATTACATCTTGAAATTTGAAGGGTGGAGCGAAGCGCGCCTTGTAAGCTAGTACAATATAATTTTACATTTAGAAATGTTTTTGGTTTATCTCCTTACACCGCACAACAGCATTTCTGATGATTTGGTTATGATACTAGCCAAATTTTTAATACCGATTTCAAATATGTGATTGAAATTTTTACATTAACTCTAGTTAAGAAAATGTCAAACATGGTGTTTCGTGCTTTTCCTACACAAAGTATTTGCGAAATATTTTTGGCCACAAAACTGCATACTTGAAATTCCTGAATACTTGAATACCTGAATAAAAAGTTTAAAATTTTGCATGGCAATTTATTGAAGTTTTCCTAAGTTTCGCACAAAGTTTAGAAATCATAT
>NW_016221695.1:0-1479 GCF_001687245.7 Rhagoletis zephyria
TGTGATACCGTGCGGAACGCACTGACAACCCTGATAGCGTTTAGCCGAGGCACTGACTTCGCTGTCTTGGCATATGTTTTCTGCTGGCGCGCTGGCCCCCAGATGGGCGCAGCATACATTAGTATAGACTGACTCACCTTACCTAGGAGTGCTCGCCTGCTCTGACTTGGTCCGCCAATGTTGGCCATTATCCTCGTTAGCGCGGCCGTAACCCTTGCCGCTTTCTCACAAGCTTTGTCGATGTGCGCCTTGTAGTTGAGTCTCGCGTCTATCGTCACGCCCAAGTACTTCAACGACTGCTGTGTCGTGATGCTATACCCGTCAATGTTAAGCGTAGCATTTTCTACCTTTTGCCTGCTTGTCATCAACACCGCTTCCGTTTTTTGCTCCGCTTTTTGAAGCTTTGTTGCCGTGAGCCAGTTTTTGATTTTTTGCGTGGTATTATTGCATAGAATCTCTATTTCGTTGAGTTCCTTAGCCACTGCTGTTACTACGATATCGTCAGCGTACCCAATGATTCGTACCTCCCTTGGTAGTGGTAGGCGCAGTACTCCATCGTAGAGTACGTTCCACAGCAGTGGGCCCAGTACGGAGCCCTGTCGTACTCCACCCGTCACAACATACTTTTTCGGTCCTTCATCGGTATCGTAGAGTAGCAGCCTATTTGACAAGTAGTTGGAAACAACTCTCAGCAGATAGGGCGGTGTTTTCTTGCACTCCAGGGCGCTTATTATGTGGGGCCAGTAGGCCGAGTTGAAAGCATTTTTGACATCGAACGTTACTACCGCGCAGTATTCTTTCGTGCCATACATCCATCTAGTCCCTTCGATTGCCTTTCTTGCGATATCAGTGAGCCTTTTAATTGCGTCGATGGTTGACCTCTGTCTTCGGAATCCATATTGGTTGTCGGCGAGACCCGGGGATTCTTCCTCTAGGTGTTGCTCTAGTCGTACACAAATAAGTCGCTCCAGTATTTTTCCAAGCGTGTCCAACAAGCAAAGCGGGCGGTACGAGCTTGGTTCCACGGCAGGTTTATTCGGTTTCTGCAACAGAGCCAACAGCTGCTTCTTCCAGATTTTTGGGAAGACTCCTTCTCGCAAACACCGCTCAAATAAGTCAGTGAACGGGCTGGTATTATGCTTAATGGCAACCTTTAGAACTTTGTTTGGAATACCATCTAGACCTGGTGCTTTGGCATTGCCAAACCTTTCCGCCGCTTGGATTACTTCCCCGTCAGTGACTAATGGTGCGTTCATTATCGCAGGTTGTTCTACTCGCAGCTGTCGTTCTTCTGGAGTTTGCGCAGGGAAGAGAGTTTCCACAACGTTTTTTAGTAGGATGGGGCAGGTTGGTGCTTGCCCTTTATCACCTTTAATTTTCCGCATCACCACTTTGTACGCATCACCCCACGGATTTTCGTCTACCTTTTGACAGAGCTCTTTGAAACAGCACGACTTACTCCTTCTTATTGCTTTCTTG
>NW_016221697.1:0-1479 GCF_001687245.7 Rhagoletis zephyria
CTGTTATTTGCTGTCACCTGTTGTTAACTTTTTATGTTGACGAACGTAATGATAAGTCCTTTTGTTTGTTTGAAATCCATTTTTCGAAATTGAAAATGTTTTTAAATAAAATCCGCTCACAAATCGCCATTCGGAGGCGCCGCAAATCTGTAGGCTTGCAAGCGTTGCTGTCTACATGTGTCTTCCAATTATACATGCACACACACACATACATATACATACATATTTTCCAAGTGATACGCCGTTTAAAAAAATGCATCGTATCCAAAATGACCGAATTAACTATTATATTTCTGCACATTTCCATTCACTGAAACGAAAGAAAGTACAGAAAACCTGACAAAGTAAAAAAAAATTTCGTTCTCGTCGGATATACCAATTTGTATAAAGTGATGCATTGCTGCGAATACGCAAAAATGTATTTATCAAAGTTTTGCAAAATATTTGAAGTAAATAAGTTTGGGATATTTTCTTCGCTCCTGTACTCCTTTATTCCGTCAACCTAAAGATATAAAAGAAGTCAATATAGAGTTTTGACTATTTTGAATTGCGGGAAAACACCCTAATTTGGGCAAACTTAAAAAAATTTCCCTCGTACAAGCACCTGGAAACCAAAAAAATAAAAACTATATTTCAATATAAAATTTTCAGTAAAAAATATCGTTTCATAGACTTTTTTAACTACAGCTTAGCCAAATAAACCTGGATTCCCTTTTAATGCATGCCAGACAAAATGGTTTAGGGTAAATGTTTCAACACATTTCATATTCGGGCATATTCGGAATCAACGACCCGAAAGTAGTTTCGAATAAGCTAAGTAAACTAGTGGCTATCCATCCTGCCTATGTTTCGGATTCCGGCAAGTGAAATGTAACTGTTTTTTGTAAACGTTTGATAGTAATAGCTTTGATTTCTTAAAATTCTGACTGAATTTTCCTGACTTCTATACCTTACCTAGCATTGGTTGATTTGATTTCAGTTAATACAATGAGAAATACCCTTATCATCGTGACCTTTTTAATATCTGAAAAAATTCATGTAGTTCTTCTGGTATTTCTTTATTATGGTGGTATGATTTATATTCATATAATAATAATAATAGATTGGCACTTGCACATAGGTTAGTGTTTGGCCGAGCTTATCCTCCAATTTGTGGGGTGCGCCTTGATGTCGTCACACAAAGGGGAGGGTCCTACAGTTTTACGCCGACTCCTATCAATTGAAAGAACTTTCTCTAATCCGAAAAGTCTTCAAACACTGGGCCGATTTAAATGATTTTTATTTTAAGTGAATATACATATATTATATATATTATATTATTTTTTATGAAAGCATAGCTGATTACTTACAAACACTATTCAAATACAAATTTAATATTTTATACAAAAATTATGAAATTCTGCGTTTTTTTTAATTTAAAATTTTAGTAAAGTAAAATGCAAATTTAAGCTAGCTGACACTTACCGCTGATTTTTGGCT
>NW_016221699.1:0-1479 GCF_001687245.7 Rhagoletis zephyria
CAGCTAGCGATTGGGATTAAAAATATATATATTTTTACAGACCCATGTACCTACCTAAGATTTCAAGTGAGATAAGGAAACAAAACGAATGGATCTGGTGATAAACGAGTACACACAAACAAAGTAAGTATCTCCTGTCTTCAAAGAAACAGTCAGCGCATTCGCGCCTTAGCACCACAGACAGTTATTTGTTCGAGAAAGTAGAGCATTTCGCTTGCTGTGGAAACAGCATTAACACCGATAATAATGTCAGCATTGAAACCTAACGCAGAATCTCTATTGCCAACAAGTGCTACTTTGGACTGAGAAGGCAATTCAGGAGTAAAGTCCTCTCTCGACGTACAAAAACCACGCTCTATAAGCCACTCATCGCGCCTGTGCTGGTGTATGGCGCAGAAGAATGGAGAATGACTACTTTCTAAGCTGCGGCTGATTTATGAGCCTTATCGCGTTGGCGTCTGCGAGTATCGCATATGATGAAACGATGAGCTCTATGAGTTTTACAAGAAGATGGACATAGTGGCGAATTAAAATACAGCGGCTCCGCTGGCTTGGCCATTACGTCCGAATGGACACCGACGCTCCAGCAGAGACGCTGGTGGTAGCACAGCAAGAGGGAGGCGAATGGAAAGACCATGTCGAGAAATTTCAATTGAACTCGGCCAAAATAGAAAAAAGAGGAAAATAGCCATCCCTAATTTTTTTTTTAATTTTGAAATTTTCGTGGATGTATGTATTTACTTTGTACGTACAACAAACTAAAGCGGTGCCCCATGATGTTGATACTTTAGGGGTCAGCCTGATGTGTACTACGCCTTTTCTTATTTTATTAACTGTCTCTACCTTTCATAGGTCAGTGCATTTATTCCTCAATCTTTTTACTCTATCTACCTAACCACTTCGACGCGAAGCAGTTGCGTGCGACAAAAGCCCAAACACCATTTAATAGTTAACATTTGTATCTACGAAGCTTGGTTGCTATGTATTCACTCAAATTTTTACTACGAACAATACTTTCGTACCGTGTTTTTCTCATTTACTAATCTCTTTGCTTCATCCGCTTGATTGACGCACTTTTAATTGCTTCTGTATTTTAAAACAACACGAAGCAATTCAATTATACCATTTAATCNCTCTGTCCGCGAATGTCTTCGTATAAGGACAAATTGCTCCAGAATATTAAGTCAGATAGTCAGGCAGCATTAAAGGCTCAGTTAGAATATATATTTATAAAACAAAACTCTTTCGCGCCACCTGGGAGCCATCAATAGAGTAACCCGGTGGTGGGTCCAGTGACATAAATGGTTTGAAGGCAACAAAAGGGCTGATCATCTCGCATAGCGTAGCATTGTATGAAACTGTAGAGAAACTCTACTTAAGTGGGGGCAGTAATGTCCCATCACATCTAACGAAATTTCCCTTTTATGGCTTGCAATTGGAGTTTTTCGAAATCGAATTGTTAGTTTTTAATTCACAGAA
>NW_016221700.1:0-1479 GCF_001687245.7 Rhagoletis zephyria
TGGATGTATATGCTCTAACATACGAGTATAAGGCAGTTGTAATTAAATTCTCCCGCTTTAGCTCAGCGGCTCCCCTCCACCGCTTTTTGCAATCATTTAGCAAATACTTGCGCCCTTTGTTCTGTTCTTTATATTGCTATGCATTCGCCGCATTTTCACACATCTATTCGCACACTCATTTAACTAACACACTTAGTTAACTGAAATTTTATTCGCTTTTAATGTTTTTGCGCAAAATTTCAAGTCGAATTTTTTTTCACCACGCCATTTCGATTGGTTTGGTATTACCTGCTTTCGGTGCTTGAACCTTTTACTTAAGCAATTTTTACGCTTTTTTCTTCATTTTGCACTAAATGCTTAGTACCGTTTAATGCTCTACTAATTCACTGTAGTTTCACACCCACACCCACACACACACACATACACTCTGCCATAAAAGTTATGCAACTGCTAGGCCCTTTTATGCTTGTTGTTGCTACAGTTGTAGTTTTTTGTTTTTGTAGCACCTACATACATATTCGAGCGATTTTTTTTAGGTAAGTCAGTGCGTGCGCTTTAAGCGGAGGTCGCTCGTTGCATTTAATGGCAATATTTCACTTTGAGTCAGTTGGCTGCTTGGCTGCTAGCTCGGTGGCGTTGGTNTTGGTGTTGGTGTTGGGGCGCAGGTCAGTGGTTACCACTGACGATAGTAAAATTTCACTTATTTTAAATACTTTTCCACGCTTTCGCTTTGGTAGTTGTTTTTCTTGTTGTTGTTTTTTTTTCCTGCTACTAATTTGCATAAGCATAAAAATGATGTTGAAATGAATTTTGGTTGCAGTTGTGGGAGCTCAGCAGAGAAAAGTTTACTAGCAAAGGCATTCGAATGCGAATAGTTTGGTGCGAAAAAGTAACTAAAAAAAAAAAATAAATTTAATTATGGAATTAAAGCTGCAGCGTTTGCTATTTTAAATAGGCAACTTTGATAGTATTTTTTTTCTAATTAATGTAATAAAGTTACGTGTTTGTATGTTTAATAAGGTTTTGTGTGATCTTAGCAACAGTTTATCACTCAGGAAATGAGCACATACATATTTATATATGTAAATGGCTGAATTGAGAAACTTAGATAAATTGATTATTTTTAGGTAAACACCTTCTAGCCATCACATCGATTACGCATCCGGCTTTTCAGTCAAAATTGATGAGCTAAATTTATCAGTAGTATCTCTTCTCGGTCACAGGTCTCATAAGGAAAATGTTGTTTTCCATCTAAGTACTCAAATATTATAATCAGGGAACGGATTTTTAGGACCTAAAAACCTATAAAAAAGGCATGTGTATATTTTTTAATCCTAAAAAAAAAAACATTAAATGCTATAATCACTTTTTTAAAGGTAGAAAAGGCAAAAAAAGGCAAATATCTTAAAAAAGGTTAAAAAGGGCAACATCAAATCGTCGGTCCCTACGAAGAGTAGCACATTTCACTATTCGCGTGGA
>NW_016221701.1:0-1479 GCF_001687245.7 Rhagoletis zephyria
ATGAAGTGTGCAAAAATATTACGCATTACTTAATTAAATTTACACAGGCGATAGATATTCATGTGGGTTTGTGCTTTTATTACCTTCATTTCAATTAAAGTAGGGAAGAAATACATACTATTTTCATAACCGAAAATTTAGGTCGTGTATTTTGTCTTACGTCACTTGCTAAAGAAGAATGAAGTTGAGAAAAATCTCCAAAGATTTTTCAATATACATAAACAATTTCAAGTAGGACGCTCATATAAATATATGTATGTATAACTGGTCTCTCGACAAAGATGGTTAATTTTCAATCATGCTTCCTTAAAGAAAAAATATCGCTTATATATATAATACGCGAAGGGATTTTTTGCCCAGGTCATCAAATCTCCACCGTTCGTTCAATTTTCATAAATGAGGACTTGAGCTATAGATGTGCAATAAGCTTTTATTTTTTCGAAAAGAGTTGCCACCTGTTAAATAATTAAACTCAAATTATTTAATAATCAATGCTCTCAGATCCGCACCATTCGTTCGATTTTCAAAAGTGTGGCGTCAAATTAAAGGGCTTAGGGTGTGGATGTTCAATAAGGTTTTACTTTTTCGAAAAGAGTTACCAACCGTTAAGACATTAAGCTCAAATTATTTAAAAGTTACATTAATTGTAAAAATATGAGCATCAACTGAAATGGGTTTGAAAAGGCTTTATATCTTAACTACTGGGTTGCCACATGTTTAAAAAATGTAGTTCAATTTTAATTAAAGGAATTTGGTTAGTGAATAAGGTACCTCAGTATGGGTATCAGACAAAAGAGGTTTAAGAAGTTAGTAGTTCGAAAATATTTTAAAGAGAGTTGCCACCTATTTGAGAAGTCGAATTAAATTATTGTATACCCAAGTTATATGAAATATTAAAAATGGAAATCATATGAAAGAGATTTAAGAAATATTTATGTGTTTGAGGGTTGCCCCAGTTTAAAAGGGTAAATTCAAATCATTTTATAAATTAAATGAATTACTAAACGATGGTTAGCAATGGAAATGGGCTTAAAATCCTTTATTTCAGCACTATATTTAGGAGGCTTGCCACGTGCTTAAAAAAATAAATTTCAACTAATTCATCAGTTACTTTAAGTATTTATAACAACGTTAGACGAAAAATATTTAAGGAAATTTTAGTTTGAAAATAACTTTAAAGCGGGTTGCCGCTTTAGTTTAAATATACAAAAGTTACATGAAATTTTAAAATATGGGTATCAAACGAACGAGTGAACAAGTCTTTACAATGAACATTTAGAATTTTTATGGGTGTTAAAAGCGGGCTGCCACCCGTTGAAAAAATTCAATTCAGATTATTCAACAAGTTCAATGGATTTTCAAAAGACGAGTGTCAATCAAAATAGGTTTGAAAATAATTTATTTCCGAACTGTTTTTAGGAGTGTTGCCATGTACTTAAAAAATCAAATTCAACTTAATTCATCAGTTAATTGAAATAT
>NW_016221702.1:0-1479 GCF_001687245.7 Rhagoletis zephyria
TAGGTTATCCGGTAATGTTTCAAGGCCCATTGCGTTTCTGAATCTGAGGACTCTTCACGGCTAGAAGAGGATGGGTCTTAGCACCGCTGTGTACATCCAGTGCCCTCTGACATGCATACAAGGCGGTGTTGGCTTTCTTGTAGCGGTCTTCAATATTTCCATTGCACTTGAGTTTCTTGTCTAGAATAATTCCAAGTTATCTGGCCTCGGTTGATAGAGAAGCTCTATCTCGTTTCAGGAGGGAGGTATGAATAGAGAATTATTATACTTCCTCGTGAAGAGTAACATCCCGGGATTGACGCTAAGTCCACATTCCTTGCACCAGATGTTGAAAAGGCTGCGTGTGATTTATAATAACTCACTCAGGACCTGCAGATGTTTACCCGTTACTTGATAACCAGCGTGTTCAAAACTAATCTGTGACTATGTCACCTGCCTCTCCTGAGTCTAAGTCTAATCTCATCATATATGTCCAGAGACTAGGGACCTTAGTGATTTATTTTGATGTGACGTTTGAGATGAGCATCTATGCTTATAGATACCTACTAAATAAGAAGATAAAATGGCATTGCACACTTTTCCTTTTGGTTGTCGTGGTATGGCGAATAGGAAGTAATAAGTGGAGCGTTTTGGGGAGAATGTAGAAGTCAGAATTCAATTCCCTTACGTATGAATTAATTTTTTGATTTGAATAATATTTTTTTTGTATAAAAAATATGTTATGNCTCCATTGATAACCACGATATCTTTTATTTTTCTACTTTTTGAGTACAAAAATTATACAAATCCAGCAATTTTAAATATTAATATTGTTCTGAAAACACCAAGTTCTTTAAAAATTGCGATAAAACGAATTACTAAAATGGAGTATTTTAGATACTATTTCCCAACGAATAGTAGTATAAAAATTAAGATCGGCAGCACTGAAAATAAGCATGCCGATGTTGTCAAAATCACAACAAACACGTCGCTACTGACAACACCTTGTTATTATTCCACCATGATGTTTGCTTGCTTTCAATAGTTTCCTACAAAGGCTGCTTCGTAATGCCGTTTTCCTTTGTACTACGAAGCTTTCAAGTGTTTTGTTGCTGTTTTTATTTCGCAATTATGAATCATCCAAGCCTAGAACCAGAAAATTACTCATGCAAGCGAATTCATTTAGAAACAAATTAAATTTCCCACTAATTAGAACAAATTGACTAACAAGTCCCGCTAACAAGACCTTGTAGTACAACAAGTAAAACAACCAGCAAGTTCATCATGAATGTCGAACAAGATGGTCGAACATGATCAGCAAATTTTCCATGAAGATAAGATAACGACGCGTGCATTTGGGAAGCAATAGCCAGACCATAAAAGAGTGCAAGGCAATCGTATAACTGAATATTGAAGCTGTAACTATGTTCCACAGAGTAACTTTCCGATCATTACTACTACTCGCGCTGTGTGCAGCGCTGGTGCATGGCGAAGAGAAGC
>NW_016221703.1:0-1479 GCF_001687245.7 Rhagoletis zephyria
GGATGGACCAGAGATGGGTAGATTTACTAAGAGCAATATACACGGACAACCAAATAATCATAAAGGTTGACGAGTATTCGTCAGACAGAATGAGGACGAGCACGGGATTGAGACAAGGATGCCCTCTGTCCCCTGTGCTCTTCTCGCTGTATATAGCCGAGCTGGAAACCAGACTCATGTGGTCGAAGTGTGGCTTCGAAGCATCGAGTGGAGGTCTCCCCGTACAAATAGTAAAAATCCCAGGTCTATTATACGCAGACGACCTTGTCCTCATAGCTTCAAGTTATGAGGAGATGGAAGTCTTATTGCAAATTACATCAGAACTTGGAACTGAACTACACTTGCAATTCAACCCGACAAAAAGCGCTATAGTGGTTTTCAATGAGGAAAACCTAGGCACAAGTAAATCGATGAGAATTCAGCAGAAAGAACTTGAATTCCAAGACCAATACAAATACCTAGGAGTAATATTGTGTTCAAAACCTAACTACCTACAAGAACATGAAAATATGTTGAAGAAGAAGTCAGAGGAAGCATTGCAGCGAATGCACGCACAATGCCTCTGGACATTCAACAAATTCGAGATCTCCAAAATTCAATGGAAAGCAACAGCTGTACCTGCACTGACATACGCAAATGCAGTACTAGCCTCGAAAGAAACAACAAAACTCACCGCACACCTAGAGAAATCTCAGATGGCGGCGGGACGCTGGGCACTGGGTGTCACTGGACACAAAGTCCCCAGTGACTTTATTGTAGGTGAACTGGGGTGGTCATCATTCGAGGCAAGAGAAGCCCAGAGCAAGCTGCGGTACTTCGCCCGTATAAGTATCCTAAGACCAGATAGGTGGCCTAGAATTATATTATCAACGATGGCCATAACGAACATATATACTGCCGCAGTCAAACGTCTCAAGCACTTGCGAACCAAATACCACTGCGGAGAAATCCCACTGGAATATTCGGTAGACGGACGTCCACTTCTGAATAAATTCTATAAAGAGGTGAAAAAGAAAGTCCGAGAAACGCAAGACAAGACATGGAGAGAAGGGATGAGCCGGAAACCAAGTCTAGATTTATATGCTAAATATAAACAGAAGAGAGGATGGACCAAAGTCGGAGTATACAACAATAAGAGAGGCAGTACCCTACTGGCATTGGCTAGAGCAGGAATACTGCCGACTCGAAAACATCGCAGCAAGTTCCTCGGCATCTATCCGCACTGTTTGATGTGCGGGATGGAGGACGAAACCATCCAGCATGTGCTAATGGAATGCACCCCACATCACTTCGAAGAAGAGGAACTTCCTAAAAGATTAGGGCTCCAGGAGTTTCTGGATCGTGGAGAGCTGAGAAGGACAAAGGAACGACTACAGCGATGGGAAGAGGAGACCCGGAGGATCTGCTGAGAAATCGCCCCTGATATGAAAGGGATATAATTTATGTAATATCACATTACAAAATTATATGGATCAATAA
>NW_016221704.1:0-324 GCF_001687245.7 Rhagoletis zephyria
CGCAGTTTTTCACCATTTGTTCCCCGAGGAGTACTTTTGGGTTGTGTGCGTCGTGCTCGTTTTGCGCGCACGGCAACACTTACTGTGGGGAATTTCGCCTCACGATTAGAAAAAGTACATTTCGAAGATAAAATATACACAATTATGTGTTATTTATGAACAAAATGTAGGTTTAAGGCTGTGTGCGAGTACGTCTGAATAGCTACCTAAATAGGGAAAAATCCTAAGTCACTGGAAAGTGTCGGTAACGCAGTGAATAGGAACAATTTAGATTTTCTGCGAGCATACTTTTCAACCTAAATTGAACAGTCAAATATATTTGAG
>NW_016221704.1:451-672 GCF_001687245.7 Rhagoletis zephyria
GATTCTTTTATAGATGCCAGGATGGAACATTCTCCTTTTCTGTTGCAAATTTATTATATTATTAAATAGTCCCAAAGCTACCGCAAAATTATTAATTTTATAGATATATTTTTTAAAAGCAACAATTCCAGGACAAACCATTTAGGTTGTCGAACGAACTCGCACAGTTTTAGCAGCTGTTTTCCTTAATTGTAGCAGTGCTGGAAATCCCAGTGGAAAAT
>NW_016221704.1:829-1479 GCF_001687245.7 Rhagoletis zephyria
TTTTATAAACTGGAAAACTCAAATCGTAATTATAGCATTGAATGGAGTTTTCTTAAATGTAAGTTTAAAATAAAATAAATCCATTGTAAGATTAAATTATTTATGAAAACCGTAAATTTTGTGAATTTATCAAGCCAAATTCTAAATTTCCGAATATATTTAAGTCTTTATTAAAAAANAGTTTTTATTAAAAAAAAAACAAGGTTTGTATAGCTATACAGATCCCAACGACTGCCAGCACATCCGCCCACACAGTCCATTAAGCACACCCAAGTTTGAGTGATCTACAAGTTACAAGCGTTTTCAACATTTAACAGTTCATTATCATGTGCGGTGTAATATAACAAATTATACACTGAACTATGATAATCTATACTAGTATCTATAAAATAGTCAAAAATTTGCAATGATTTTACACTTTTGCAATAGTTTCCCTTTCATACCAGAATAATGTTGTATACAAATCTGAATCAACAAAATTCATGATCCTTCTTATTATCAACCCTGATCAGATTTTACCCCCGAGGAGTACTCAAAAAGGTTTATTACTGTATATACTGTGGTTCACAGCAATGAGTTCATACTGTTGGATGGAAGATGAAAGTGAGTATACTCATGCTGTTGTCTGATATGTACATGTGTATAAGCAC
>NW_016221705.1:0-1479 GCF_001687245.7 Rhagoletis zephyria
GCCTGTGTAATAAGTATTGTTAAATAGCCAATACCCGCATGTTTGCGGCTACTTCAACCACCTTTCGAACTGTAAACCAATGACTCGATTCTATGCATATCGATAATACGGGTGTCGAATTTCAAGCCAATCGGACCATAAATAAGATTTTTTTGAAAAGATCGGTATCTGGTCCACCCATCACAAAAAATATCCTATATGTTAACCCAACCAAAAAGCTACCTGCGTGACAAATTTCAAGCAAATCGGACCGTAAATAAGACTTTTTCGAATAGATCGGTCCCTGGCCCACTTAACGGAAAATATAGATTCTAATATAGAAATATAGATCTAAACACCTTTCCAAAAAAAGCAGCACCCATTCGAATTGGTTATGAAACATAGGAGAAATTGTTCCCAATTGATTCATGCTCCCAATGAATTTCACAATTATCCGAAATTTCCCACGCTTTCGTCGAAACTTGGAATTTTCTATTTTTCCATTCGAATGCCATTCCGAAGGAATTCCACACAAAATTCCATACAAAAAAATCAATTTTCGACTTTTCCGATTTTCTCGGAGGGTATTCCTAAAATTTTCTTTCGTAAAAACCTTCTCCTGGCAATTACGAATAACAAAAAAAATTTTAACAAAATCGGCACAACCGTTCTCAATTGATGAATTACTATACATCTTTCAAACCATTTTTATATATATAGATATACGTATTTAATATACACATTCTTGGCACTGCTAATCACATGAATAAAAATCCTAAAAACGAAAATGTGACTGCAATATTTCTTGTTTAAAATGTTTTAGATCCATCGCACACCACGGACTTTATCGGCCGCCGATTTAGTTGGGCTTTCCATTGCATCACAACTAATTGGTCGGAGCGATTAAGTTGGTGTAGTGTGCGCACCTCCATATATCTTTATGTACATATTTCAAGCGAGCCCTACTATTTAAATAGGAGGCCGATAAATTCTTTGGTATGAGTTGGATCCTATAGCTGCATTATTACATCTATTCCGTGTGTTGCTATATCCGCAGAAGCAGCAGTTATGAAGAAAATGATTTAAAAATACATATTAGACAAATTCTCTACTTACATGTTTGGCTTTCGTTTGTGTTATTTTTCCAACGTCGAAAGCTGGACTTTTTTTNAACTTTTTTTGAAAAAGTTGGTACAACAAAAAATACGAAACACGTTTTCTGTCAGATAGCTAACCTGGCGGATAAGAAGAAGAAGTAAAACTACCCGGAAAAAAAGAATCTTATATGCTAATCTAGGCAAAAAGCTAACTACGTACCAAATTTTAAGCAAATCGGACCATAATTTTTCGAATAGATTAGTCCCTGGTCCACTTCCCGGAAAAAAAATCCTATATGCTAATCTGGGCAAAAACCTACCTACGCACCAAATTTTAAGCAAATTAAGGGATTGATAACTACGATTTTTTCGAATAGATCGGTCCCTGGTTCACTTCCCGGAA
>NW_016221706.1:0-194 GCF_001687245.7 Rhagoletis zephyria
CTTTATTTTTACATTAATAAAATTTTAGTGAACATATTTTAAAATTTTTAGTGTCATTATGTCATCGGATTATTACACAATGTAGCTAGCCAGGACTATTACAGTTTTCTATATCGGATAAGATTGTTTCTGATATAATTGGGACACTGAAATTACACATTTCGATATTGTCTTTGTCCATGTCTTTCAAGTAA
>NW_016221706.1:227-1479 GCF_001687245.7 Rhagoletis zephyria
ACCCATAGGCCTCATGACTTTCAGAGAAGTGAGTATTATCCAATTCTAGTATATTTCGACAATATCGTTATTTCTTTGGATAAAATTAAAGTATATTTTACTCAATATTGGAGCTGGTGTGAAACAAAATTTGCGATTTATTGTTAGAATGAAAACTAGAAACACAATTATCAATTTATTGAGCATTCTCTTTAAAATACAAAAAGGGAAATGTTCGGTTATTTGGGATGGGGGCGGAGACGGAGGTACGGACCCATTGACAAATTGGGTAAAATTTCGGCAGCGCTTAGACAAAATTAATTCTCATCAGTCCAACTGCGGCTACGCTGACCACAGTAATTTTTACAAGAAGGTCCATATTTCAAACCGAATTTATTCATTAATTTGTATCTGAAAACTTGAAATTTTTATTTTAAACTAACGTTTAATTGTTTGACCACACACGTGTGTTAAAATTTTTTGCTTTGGGTTAAGTCTTGTGACACAGCAACCCAAAATTATTGTACAAATAATCGAGCCGTACTCAACAAAGTACCCTTTACTAGTTCGAATTTCGATTCTAAATAAGAACGAAATGTTTGTAAATAAATAAANTCGAGCCGTACTCAACAAAGTACCCTTTACTAGTTCGAATTTCGATTCTAAATAAGAACGAAATGTTTGTAAATAAATAAAAAATTAATATTAAAATTTGGAGGATTTTAGATATTCCATACTGTAGCACGAAATGTCACAATCTACTTAATTGTATATGGCGAAGAAAAAGTGACAATGGAACTACCTTCTTTTTTGTATCATGCTTTGCAAGACGAAATTGTAACTAAGTAATAGAACATTCAAGATAATAAAATCGAAATATTTATTTATTGAAAATACATTAAAAATAAATTTTCTTCAAGATTAATTCAACAAAAAGGCGAAATGTGTAAGCAAATAAAATCTGGGAGTTGTTTCTAAAAAGCTAGCAGACTAATATAAATATTGTAATTATAAAGGCGGTTTTAAAATCAAGAAAGAGGAGATGAGTGTCGATCCGCTCCTCGCAGGTATTTTCCAGGATTTGACGTAGGGCGAATTCTCGGCCTATATTGGATTTACCAGGCCTAAGGCCACACCGATAAGGCCCGTTTATTTCGTTGACGGTGGGCCCAATACGCTCGAAAAGACCTTGCATGCCACTAAATGAGCTGGTATTGAAAATCTTATAAATTTTCTAGCTTTCTGGTGCAATGTTTGATCGTTTCTCCTATCG
>NW_016221707.1:0-1479 GCF_001687245.7 Rhagoletis zephyria
CGTATAACTTGTTTTTGACCGATATAACATTTCCCGTTGGTTTCACCCCTTCCCGATTTTGACTGTCGCATAGTGTTATCAATAGCATATGATTCCGACAAACTGTTCACATTTTTTGGAAGTAAAGTGTCACCTATAAATGACCATTCCACGTTCCGTAAATTAAAATCTCCGAGAATACAGAAATTAACACCATCGTGACTGCCAGCTATATCGACTATGTTCTCCACATGCGCTTTATAAAGTGAGTCCGTGGTAGACGGAGGAATGTATGATGCGCAGATAAGTAATTTGGAGATGCCTTGTATCGAGACACAGAGTTGATCTAAAAGGGAATCCGTATTGCTCAGACTCACAAACGATGAGCGAAACCGGCGGTGAACTGCAATGAGANCCCGAGGTCTACCAGGTTTGAATAAGGACAAATATATCATAATCCGTATGCGAGCTAATATTCAAAAGTGAGTTTGATTTTGTCCGCAGGCCGGAAACATTTTGAAAATATATCTTGAGATGCTTCAAATGAAAATTTGCTGGAGCAAAAGCATCTAAGGATTTAGTTCTGTCGCATCGCCCTTTGGAAAAAACCAAAATGGTCGAATCTTAACGTTCGCAGGCCAGATATCAGCATTCAGCAATTTATCATAGAAACACTCAGAAACTCCTAATTTAAAATTAACTTTTCTCAATTCATCAAGATTGGCATCCTTTTTTATAAGCAAGTAGCAGTTCAGAAAATTGGCATCAATATCATCAAGTTTGGATACGTGACTGATGATGTTCGCTGCTGTGACATTAGTAGAAAATGAGGCCACATGGAGCCATTTCTGTTGAGAAATAACACTTAATTCCTTGTTATTATTAGAACCAATAATTAAAGTATTAGTACCAAGTGAAGGCGTTATCGCAGTAGAGCCATTACATAAATTAGGACAAGTAGCTTGCTGGGTACATGGCAAAAAAGACGACGATGGCCCAAGCGTTGACACAGAAGCAGATGGCAAAGCAATAGTTGAATTAATGAGAGCTAAAACCATCAGTATACAATGTCGGAAGGCACGCCGTAAGCATATAACAACAAAAATGGGATACGCAAAAATAAAGAACAATTATGACAACTCTAAAGCAGTAATAAACAAATTTCAATCTGTATTTAAAAAGCTGGCAAAACTTAAGTCTAACATCAAATTTCTCTTAAAATGCAGAAAATCAAAATTAATTCCTAACGTTATAAAAAATTCTACTAGATGTTAGAAATTATTTGTATTTGACTATGACACACATCCTGAAATAGACAGAACTTTAGCCAGACATACTCNAAATCAAAATTAATTCCTAACGTTATAAAAAATTCTACTAGATGTTAGAAATTATTTGTATTTGACTATGACACACATCCTGAAATAGACAGAACTTTAGCCAGACATACTCATTACTACCACATATAAATATTAAGTCTACTGATCAAACATAAACATA
>NW_016221708.1:0-1479 GCF_001687245.7 Rhagoletis zephyria
AAATAAAACTTATCTTTTATTTGGTTGACCAAGCAAATCACAAATAAATTTATTTAGGATTTGATGCGACTTCCAATTCAGAAATAAATTTGATTTATGGATTTGTGATTTGACTAAATCAAAATCACGCAACCCTGCCACCTATATTTTATCTGTGTTGTATTTAATATAGATGATATTATATTTATTTGTATTGTAAACGATTAACGAATATTAACTTCAATATCCAATATGAATGTTATGAAATTGAACATAAAGCTCATTTACTTCAATACTGTCATATCTCAAAAAACCGAAACCCCGAGAAAAACGCCTTTAAAGTTTTAACTTCAAAAATCGTCACCCTCATGCTAGAAGCATGAATGTGCAAATTTATCAGCTTTGAGTTATTAGGTTGACTTGGTTAACCTTTGGATGTTCTATGTTATGCCAAAACCCAGAATTATCGTATTTCGTATTTCGTTACAAAGACCAAATTTTACAGGAAAGTATTTTTTGTTTTTTTTTTCTCTGCTTTGGCTAGCACCATCAATAGCAAAGTTTAGATTTGCTGAGATAATTGAGAAATATAGCTAAACGCTAATTTCTTAGCACACATGATAATTTCGCCCACGAGAAAAAAATCATTGTCACATACGATACAATTTACACTCAATTATAGGGGTAGCTATTGGGATTTAAGCCGTAATATTTGAACAGGTGATGCGTTATGGGTTGTAAAACAAAGTTGCATCAAAAAGTCAATTTCGTAAAATATGTAATATACGATAATTTTGTGCAAAGGGGTCGATACTAATTTACAATTTTAATTGCATAAATGTAGAGTTAAAGCTCGTAAAAAAAAAACTTTCAAACTCGATTTCCCAAAATTTTCATTTCTAAACATTCATGTTTATGGCACACGGGCGACGATTTTGTTCTAGTGATACTGGTAATTGACTTAGTTATGAAATTTTTACACAACCTAGAAGAAAATGTAGCGGTCATTTCAACATTGGCTTCGGTTAAAAATATTTAAATAATTAAAAAACTAATATCTTGCCTCACCTTTGATAATTATAATTAATATTATTAATTATAATTAATGGTGGAAGAGGGTGGTATTCCGACTCGAGCACTTGGCCACTCTCTAGCATAAGGCAGCCGTCGCTAACCCATGTATTCTACCTTCGTTGTGAATTCGAAATCTAGCCCATTCTTGAAGAAAATTTTTACGAAAGAGAGCTTATCTTTCCTATAGAGAATGGGCTTCACCTCATTTGCTTCTCGTCTTTTACATTTACATTTCATTTTCAAAGTAAAGTTATTTATAAATACATATACGCGTCAAACAATCATAAAATATTTCTTTTTAAAACTTAAAATAGGCTTTTTGCTATACACATTTAATTTACGCATGTAAAACAAATCTTATTGGAAGTTTATTCCATAAACCAGGGACGTGAACCGGTTTTGAACCGGAAAACCGCTTTTTTCTAT
>NW_016221709.1:0-1479 GCF_001687245.7 Rhagoletis zephyria
TTTGTAAGCTTTCAATACACCCGAGAGAGCTTTCACTTTTTGCACGCGCGTAAAATAATCTATATAGTAGAAAGCTCTTTCGGACGTTGCGTTGAAATTAGAGTAGCTCGCGCTTGCAAAGCTTTTTTAAGCTTTCACTACACCAGCGAGAGCTTTCACTTTTTGCACTTTCGTAAAAAAACTGTATATAGAGCAGTTCTGCTCAGAGAGAGCTTTTGCTCTGTGGGCGTCCATATAAAATCTAGAGCTTTGAATAGTTCCACCCGCCGGCGCTGTTTTGAGCATCACTGATATTGAGGCAACTTAACAAAAAAAAAAAAACATTTTTCGCGAGGTATCTTTAAAACGTGACTGGAGTTTACCAGATTGTACTTTCACCCGGTACTCTCTCATACAAACTGTTTAGTAAGAAAGCTTAAAAATGCCTGGCACGCGTGCCTATGAATTGACCACCTCTGATATAGACGACAAACAAAGGGTGAACGCTCTCTATGACTTACACAGCTACACTTTCTTATTTACTTTTCACTCACTATTCGCTCGCGCTGTTGCAACGTACTCATTTAAACCAGTAACTGCAATTTATCGAAAGTTTAAAAAAGCATTGCGCGCAGACACGGCAGACATATTATCGATTTACCGCCAATCGCAAAATTAATTTCAGATAGCAATCGCTTTCATTTCAACTGTAAAATCATTATTATTCTGGATGTCTGTCTGTTCTTCAGCGATTGTCGCATAAAATTCGTGGTCTATATGCTNATTTATTGAACAAACATATGTATAAACAGATGACTAAATATATATATATATATATAACTATTTTAAGGCGTCTAGTAATAAACGCGTGATGTAACGTAATCGAGATTAAATGATAACTAAAATTCGAATATGAATATATACGAAATTCTGTTTGAAAGAAACAAATAACAGATAAAAATCTATGCATTTTGTAAAAATAAAGAACAACTAATAATAAAAAAATACTAAAAAAATATACTGTGTTCGTTTTTTTTTTTTTTAAGAAAACTACAAATAGATAAACTAGCAACAAAATAATACCAAGGGGTAAGTATTCATACATATTATTTATTATGAAGCCACCTCTGTGGCCTTACATACATGTAAGGGCTTTTATTGTGCACCTAGACTTGTATGGATTTTTTATTATGAATTCCAAATGGCTAAAGTGTCACTGCACCTAAGAAGTTCAGCGAAAAGAGCAAAAGTCTAAATATAGTGTTAAGGATACAAATTCAAAAAGAAAAAAGGAAAATAACAAAAAATAAAGTTAAGAAAAAATTAGGAGAAAGAAAAAAAGTGAAAAGATAAGATAAAAAGGGAAAAAGTTAGAAAGAAAAATAGAAAAAACTAGAAAGAATGAGACAAAAATTTGAAAAAATAGGAAGGAAATAAAAGGTAAAAAAGATGAGAGAGGAAAAGAACAGAAAAAAGGAAAAATGAGAAAACGGAAAAAAG
>NW_016221710.1:0-1479 GCF_001687245.7 Rhagoletis zephyria
AAATAAGGTACAGTTGGTGAAGAGGTAACAGTGCATGTGTTTCTAAATACTAGTTAAAGTTTGTGAAAAGCAGTTTTTTCAACAGTCGTTCAGTTGAGTTGTCATGCAGTAAAATTGAGTACAGTACAGTGCTTCAAGGACCAGAGGTTGGCCAAGATTGAGTAAAGCTGAAGTTCAGGTCACTGAAAAAGTTAACAAACTCTGTTGATGAGAAAATGCTGTCGGTCTTAAAGTCAATAGGTTTGCTGACAACACTTCTTTTGGGCTTAGGAGACTGACAGACTTCTTCCGACTTTTCAATCGGTTTGACAGGTGTTTGACCATCCGCTGAGGTTGATGGGCAGTTAGTTGACACCAATGGTTCAATTTGAGGCTTTTCTTGCGACTTTGCACTCTCAAATGAGGGGATGTTTTTAGCTGTGGAGAAACTGGTTTCGCCGCTAGAGCTTGGTCTATTTGCAAACCAAATGGGTGAGTAGCCAATGCGCTCATGGAAAGCCTTCACCTTTTCAATTGCAATGTCCTCTTCCATGTTTTTATCGGCTTCAGGCTGAGAATTATCAATGGGCACACCTTTGACAGACTCCACGTTGACCAAGTCATTTTCTGAATGCAAGTTGGACTTGTCACATTTGTTGTTGGCCTCGTTCTCACTAGCTTTCGAAATGTTCAATGTTTGGTCAGCATTGAAGGAAGTCCGCTTAGGAGAAGTAGTGTCAGCTGCCTGGCTGCAATGAACTTGAAGTTTACTCACAGATTTAAACTCTCCACTTTTCTCGTTCACTATCTCAGTGACCGCTTCATGATATTCCTCTTCAATTGCCTCTTCAAAACTCAGATTGACCTGAGAAATGACGGTTGCCGAAACTCCAGTCGTTGACTGTGACTTGAGAAAGTCCTTGGCAACATGCAGTAGATGATCACAGGCAATTGCCTTCAAGTTGTCATTCATGTTATTCAGAAGAGAGAGTAAATCATCATATGAGTTTGTGCCAGGTTCAGTTACTGGTTGGAAATATCGTACAGTTGTCACGATAAAAGTATAAAAACAAAAACAAATCAACGACAGTACTCACATGGCTTAGATTGAGGAGCATCCATGGTTGCTGTCTTGGTGTTTTGAGTCCCAATTTCGAAAATACTCTCCAGAAAGATGTGAGAAGGATCCTCGTTGTTGCGTTGTTCACACTATGGGACAGCAGGTTTGAGTTGGAAATGTTTTCTTTGTCAAACTATTCAAAATACTTTACCATCGAGAATAAGATTGAGAAATAGAAATTCTGCTGAGAGGTGGTGCAAAGTTGAAAGAGGCGAGAAAGTGTGTTTGTCCTTTGGCAGCCGACGCGAAAATGACAGCGACTGCAATTCGAAGGGGCGGCCTTTCTAAATGAAACCATCAGATAAGCAGGCCCTGACTCAGAGGGCAAAACGGTCAAAAGGTAAACTGACAGTGACTCATTGTGTTGCTAAAACAAAAAA
>NW_016221711.1:0-1479 GCF_001687245.7 Rhagoletis zephyria
TGTATAATCAATTACCACCATTACCACGTTTCTCTGAATCATCACCGCAACCAGATATTAAAGCTATTCGAGTCCAAAGACCGCCACCTATTTATGTACCACCGCCAACACCAGACTCCAATTTTGGAATGCCTCTGCAGAGTGAATATATAACACCTAACTACCCACATACTCCGTCTCCTATTCTATCTTCGCAATCTAGTTTTTCCTCGCAATTGCCTCCAAGTGGCCAAGCAATGCTAATATACAATACTGAAGTAGGTGCCACTGAAGAAATACAAAGCACAGAGGAATACTCACTAAGATCTCATTTTTCTTCATTCCCTGGCAACTAAAATTATTACATAAATCATATGTATTTATTTGCACAGTTTTCTGAATAAATTATAACAAAATACCATATGTACATGTGTATCATTTAGTACACTTACTTTAATGCAGTTTCGAAGAGCGTATATCAAAGCTTCACATGTATCCATGATCGCTTCGCTTATTGCTTGCCGCGACATAATCGCTGTATACCGCACCTGCTTAAAGTAGCTGTAAAATAATCACAATAAGTTGGGTACATACTTTCCTGTTGCTAAATAATGCAAAGTCACCGCCAGTTTTTCTTTTGGCGAAATTGCAGCTCTCATAACTGTATCTTGCTTAGTTACATATGGGCTGATTAATTCAAGAATATGGTCGAAACTTTCGGTGGAGATCCGAAAGTAATTTTCGTAGTCGCTTAATTCCTTGCAAAGTCGAATCGAATCCAATAATCTCAAATGAGTGTACCTATGCCGCTCCAGGTACCATCTTCGACTCCAATACTTCCTCTTTGTTTCTTTTTTTAATGAAAACGCCAGTAATATGGCTAAAACCGCTCTTTTTGAATTTTCTTGCATATTTCTTATTTAAAAACGACTTTCACAGTTCAAAAGTTTGAAAATAATGACGCGATAAATATTGAAGGAGTAGCATAGTAGAGAGTGGAGCATCACGCATAAATATGGATCACGATACTGGATCGCGATCCATATTGATCGTGAGACAGGGCCCTATTTGTGTTTCAGTAAGCGAATTAGCTGGGCGAAAGTTGGTCATCGGCATCGCTCTGCTGGGCGAAATTTACCGTTCGCCGGGTATTGTGTTTCACGCAATAGGGGGCAAGGCACATTAAACAGGTAGTATCAGTAGAGCAAAAACAACATTTGCGTGTATTTTGTTGTTGCTTCTGGTATCGAAAGTGTCAAAAACTGTTCTGAATTTTTTCGGGAAAATTTTAGTAGACGGACGGCAAATTCTAGAAAAAGGGGGGATGGGGGGGNTGAGACAGGGCCCTATTTGTGTTTCAGTAAGCGAATTAGCTGGGCGAAAGTTGGTCATCGGCATCGCTCTGCTGGGCGAAATTTACCGTTCGCCGGGTATTGTGTTTCACGCAATAGGGGGCAAGGCACATTAAACAGGTAGTATCAGTAGAGCAAAAACAACATT
>NW_016221712.1:0-1479 GCF_001687245.7 Rhagoletis zephyria
TCGAGAGGACAATGAACGCTGGCTGTCATTTTTTAATTGCAAAGCTAAGAGCCCAAAGACAGCAGTCAACAGACAGGCAGCCAACGCCAGGCCAGTACATACATAGAAGTGGCATTAAAGGCTTAATAAGAGAGCGTCAGTCTTTTTAATTATTGATAAGGTGCTCGTAGAAAATGCAGGCGCAACAATTAGAATTGCTGTTTGAACCTCATTCATGGACGGAAAGTGCAAAAGGTATGACCCCTACTTCTGCCATATTACGAGTATAATTATTTCACAGTATGAAACTCGTTCAATAGAAGCATTTAAAAGGCGGGCGGGGCGCGGTTTCTTAATTGTTGGTTAAACGCGAATCACTGCTAAGGTACTCCTTAACACTTTGGCAGAGCTTCAAATTTCAACTGCGTTGTTTTTAAATAATTTTGTTTAAAGTCGCTTTCTGAAATATATTTCCAATGCAGCTTAGAAATTCGGAGCTCAGCTGCTCTTCACACCGCATCCGCGCGCATTTAACNGCGGTCTCTGTGCCATACAGCCAATTGCAGACGTTCGCCCGCGGCAGCAGTATCCGTTTCCGTTTGCGCCTGCGCCTGCGCCTGTGCGCTCAAATCAAATCTGAAGCGGTGATCGAAGTACGGACGGCTTGAATGCCGATGCACAGCCGTACGCTGGAAGTAATTCTCCGCTGGCTTATTGGCTGGTTTGTTGCGTATCAGCGCTACCTTAACGTATGCATTCAGCGCAGTAGAACCATTTGGACGCTGTAGATCGCGACAACGTATAACTATTAAAAGTAGGAAGAAGAAGAGAAATTGAAAGTAACGGCGTTTTTACTCTAACAATAAATTGTGTTTCGTGATTTTGCTATTTTAACCACCGCCCAATAAAGTTGGAACTCACCATGTACATTTAATTGCTGCCGCTCTACGTGTATAGACACCTCCACATTTCCACGCACGGCGTTGCTGCTCGGGCCTTTCCATGAGCCCTGCGAATTCCGCGATGCGCGTCCGGAACCGAAGTGGTCGCCCATCATGGAGCTCGTATTGGACGATGCCACCGAGCTGCGTTTTGCGGCGCTGCTAAAGTCCGCGTCGTCTTCCTCGTCGCTAGCCGATGAAAAGCTCAGACAACGCTTGATCGAATACGTCTCTTCCAGCGTCGGCGTTGAGCTGCGCTGCTGTAACTCAGCTTCAGTAATCTCTGCTGCCGCTGCAGATGTTGCTGCATAATTATTGTCAACGACGTATATTGAGTTTGGTGGCGTTTGCATTGCTAAAAGTTCAGCGCGAGTCGTGCTGCCATGCTTGAAGAGCGGTGTGTCCGGACTTGGTATGCCATCGGGTAGCGTCAGGCCTATCAGTGGTTGCGGCTGAGGTGGTGTCAGTCGTGAAGCTCCGGCCGCTTCCTGGGCTATTCTCCGACGCGCATCTGTTGTCTTGGTGTTCTTGCGCCGCACAACGCGCTGCCGCTTTAAAT
>NW_016221713.1:0-1479 GCF_001687245.7 Rhagoletis zephyria
TTCATGCTATAAAAATCAGTACTTTTCAGTACATTTTTATTCAAAGTAAGGATATGAATGCAAGTAACAGAAAATACATTAAAACGGCAGAGTACTTGTTTTCAACAATATTTTGGTATACAAATTTTCGTCTTTGGTGAAGTATTTGCCAAAAGCGTGATTGGTTTTCACGGTTTCACCGCATGTGATTTCAATCATGCCTTTTTTCATAAAGGTGAAAAAAGACCCTTCTCTTTATTAAATCCTTTTGAAGTAAGCTTTTAAATTTGCAAAGTATTTTCTACCGTACCGATCTAGTGTAAATTATATATGTACTTCTGCTCGATTAGGTATAGGTTAGGTTTCGTTGTCGTCCGGGATGTTATTACCGGACAGACTTATTAAAATACTTTCGAAGGTGGTCTAAATTTGTCAATAATTACTTTGCTGTACACGAATATTGTCACTAGCATCTGCATTTGGTTTTCCTTAGATTTCTTTTCCAACACTCGACTTCAAGCATTGACATTTTCCAATGTTTGCACAATTTCGCAGTAAATAGCATGTAAAACACCAATCAAATGCCCGGCCACAGACTGTAGNGCGATTCGATTTAATGGAAAAACGACCGCAAATCGCACTACTTATGCTGCTGTGGACTACTCTTTGGCGAGTGTTCAATTTAGTGAAATAGCAATCGCCGCGCGCTGAGACCAATTCAAGTCGCAGCAAAACAAATAACTTCGACCGCGATGGTAGCGTGAATGCAGGAATGGTTGCAATGGAATGTTGTGTAGGTTAAAAGCAGGCATACAAGACTGTATATATATAAACAACTAGGGATGGCAGACATTAACCGGTGAAGCTTTTTGTGATTCAATCTTATAAGTCAATTATTTTCTTTTTAAAATTAATTATTTATTATATTAACTTAAAAGCTTTACAAGTATTTACATATGCGGGCGTTTTTCTTAAAAAAAAAGGTCAGGACAAAAAAATAGATAGATATGTCGATAAAAATGTCGATAAATATATTGATAAAAATATTGATAAAAAATAACGACAAAAGTATTGATAAATATATCCATAGAAGAAGCGATAAAATCATCGACAAATATATCGACAAAAATAACGATAAATATATCGATAAGTACAACGAAAATTCCAAAAGAGGTCCGAAATAGGTCCGAAAACTATGAGATAGTCCCAGGAATCTCGAAGTAGTCTCGAAAATCCCGAAATAGTCACGAGAATTGCGAAATAGTCTCGAGAATCCGGAAAATGTCCCGAGAATACCGAAATAGTCTTGCAAATCATGATATCGTCCCGAGAATCTATAAATTTCCGAAATAGTTCCCAAATTGAGGTTTGGTGAGTTTACGTGAGAAGTGGTGCGTATGGGTAAGATGAATTCAGCTGTAGTGGGTTAGGGTTTGGAGAATTTAGGTGTAATGGGATCAGGTGTGGTGAGTTTAAAAGAGGTGTCGAGAGTTGAAGTGA
>NW_016221714.1:0-1168 GCF_001687245.7 Rhagoletis zephyria
AAGTGAATTGCAGCGGAATAGCTGCGCTTGATTGAAGTTGGCTTAGCATATGAAACAGTGGAAAATAAGCAACAAGAATTAACAAGGCGAACTTAGCACAGCGGCAGCTGGCTGAGTCAGTGGGATCATCGGTTCGAATCTTACTGAAAGGAGTCTGATGAGGAAATCTGGTGATTTCCGAAATAGCTATCACTTTTACCGTTTTTTCAAATTATTGTTGCTCTTCCACAATAAATTTTCATTAAAAAACGGCCTCGAGCTCAATAAAAATTGTTGAATATAATTGTTATAAGGCCATAAAATAACAAAAAACAAATAACTTAAGGACGAGCACACCTAAAAATTTAACATTCTAAAAGTAGAATTATTAACAAAAACCAACAACCACATGATCAAGTGTAAATCGTAGCGGAATAGCTGCGCTTGATTGTGTTGGCTTAGCAAAATGAAAAAGTGGGGAAAAAGCAACGATAATTTACAAATCGGACTTAGCACAGTGCGTAGGCAACTGGCTGAGTCAGTGGGATCGTCGGTTCGAATCCTACTGAAAGAAGTCTGATGAGGAAATGTGGTGATTTCCGAAATAGCTATCACTTCTACCATTTTTTCAAATTATTGTTGCTTTTCCACAATAAATTTTCATTAAAAAACGGCCTCGAGCTCAATAAAAATTGTTAAATATAATTGTTTAAGGCCACAAAAAAATAACAAAAAACAAATAACTTAAGGACGAGCACACCTAAAAGTTAAGCATTCTAAAAATAGAATTATTAGCACAAACCAACAAAACCAACAACCACATGATCAAGTGAATTGCAGCGGAATAGCTGCGCTTGATTTTAGGAGCATAACAAAAATGAAAATAGTGGAAATAAGCAAACGATAATTTACAAGGCGTCTTAGCACGGTGCATAGGCAACTGGCTGAGTCAGTGGGATCGTCGGTTCGAATCCTACTGAAAGAGGTCTGATGAGGAAATGTGGTGATTTCCGAAATAGCTATCTCTTCTCACAGTTTTTCAAATTACTGTTGCTTTTCAACAATAAATTTTTATTAAAAAACGGCCTCCAGCTCAATAAAAATTGTTGAATATAATTTTTTAAGGCCATAAAATAACAAAAAACGAATAACTTAAGGACGAGCACACCTAAAAAGTTAAACATTCTAA
>NW_016221714.1:1237-1479 GCF_001687245.7 Rhagoletis zephyria
GATCGTCGGTTCGAATCCTACTGAAAGAAGTCTGATGAGGAAATGTGGTGATTTCCGAAATAGCTATCACTTCTACCATTTTTTCAAATTATTGTTGCTTTTCCACAATAAATTTTCATTAACCTTTTGTCTGTCCCTTGGGGTCTATTTGACCCCAGACCACTTAAACTTGTTATAACATTTCTTCTTCTTTCAACAACCACATGATCAAGTGAATTGCAGCGGAATCGCTGCGCTTGATT
>NW_016221715.1:0-1479 GCF_001687245.7 Rhagoletis zephyria
ACAGCGTCCCGTTGAGCCGGACCACGCCCTGCAGGTGGTCACCGGCCCCCTGAACCAGCAGAAGGTCGGTTTCCCGGGACTGCGTGTTGACGGCGCCGAGTACGGGCTGGAATCCCTTCGGCGCATCCCCTGCGCTGGCCACCGGCCCGGTCAGCGTGTCCTGGCGGGACACGGGATGGCGGTCTTCGCCGAGCAGCAGATCGCCGGTGAACCCCTGCGGAATTTTCAGGTCACGGGTTTCATCCGGCCAGGCGGCAACCACCTTTTCCATCACGGCATTGAACGAGGCGCGGTCATAAGCCTCAACAGCCATTCCCTGTTCAGGCCTGTCGTGTGACACGGCAATGCCGGGCGTCAGCGGCATCAGCGACCAGTGATTGCGAAAGCGGGGTTTATCCTCGCCGGGGAGTGTGAAGGATTCGCGATTATTGAGGGTGAGCGTCACGGCTTCTCCCGTGCGGACATTCTTCACCAGTGCCTCCAGCTCCCGGCCCCAGTAGATTTGCGACCCGTCGCGGTTGCTGAGTTCAATAAAGAAACTCCGGCCTTTCCCCTGACCGTATTCGGCCTCGCCGTAGCGCGTCAGCTCCGCCGTTACACTCTCCCCCGGAGACAGTTTAGGGGGCGGGGACAGCGGCTCTGCCGGTGGCTGTGGTTGTGGTGAGGACGCTTGTGCCGGAGCAGCCGATGATACCGGTACGGACGGCCCCGGGGCCGTCTCTGTGGCGGTCTGCGTCCCGGCGGCCGGCGCGGGGGCTGATGGTCTGCCGGCAGACGTCGTGACGGGCTGTGTTTCCACGGGCGTGTTCGCCGTGAACATATCCGGTGTGGGAATATGCGTTTTAACGGCGTCAGCAGAGGACCCTCGTTCGCTGCGAAGCGCGTCCAGTCTCGCCCGCTGGTCGGGCAGCTTCATGCGGACGCTGATATCGTTGTCGACAATCAGGTTCATTGCGCGCTCGCGAAAGGCTTCGCTGCCCGTCAGCTCAATCACCCCACCGTAGAATTTCGCCGCGACAGCAAGGGCGGCGAGGATTTTTCGGTCGTCCGCTGATGCGCCGTCAGCCATTTCCAGGCGGTTGCCGAGGTCACGGAATGCAGGCTGGTCATCGAGACGGTACATGACCGTGTTGTCGGGGAGAGCGTCCCATTTAAGCTGGCGAACAATCGCGTCCAGGTCAGCTCTCTCTGCGACATCCGGGCGGCGGGGACCGTACACCATGCCGTCGGATTGCGGGAAAGATGCCGCGGCGGTGGCGTCTTCCTCTCCGGAAAACGGCTCACCAGGCGCTGTCTGAGGGCGGCGTGGTGCCGCTTCAGTATCTGCCCTGTCCGCGCTTTCGGTGGCCGCATTTTGTTCTTTTTCCGGCGAAGGCACGTTACCGGCGGTCGGTTCAGTTTCGACAGGTTGCACCTCTGCCGAAGGCGTCACGTCTGCGGTGCGGGCAGGCTCCGGGGTGTCAACCGGCTGCAACGGCG
>NW_016221716.1:0-1478 GCF_001687245.7 Rhagoletis zephyria
GCTATAAAAAAAGAACGTTAGATAAGAAAAATATCGTTGCAGTTTACACTTGTACAAACATACGAAAGTCTGCAATATGTATTGAAATTTGAATATGTAAATGCATAAATATTTTAAATGTAGTGTAAACACAAACACAAATGGCAACTCTTTGTATTTTCCTGGGCGTTGGAAGCATACAAATATTTTCAAAAAAGCTATTTTCACCTACTTTCGCTTTCCCTTTCCCCTTTCCGTTTTCAATTTAGGTTTATGTATGTATTCCCCAGCTTTGTCAATATTATCTTACCAACTTTTTTGTTCCCTTGTTCTCTCTGCCAATTGCATTCAAATATTTGTGTTTCTTTTTTGTACTCTTTTTTTTATAAGTTCATGTTTTAGTGTTGATGTTCTTTCATTGATTGCTTGCCAGTTCGTTTTACAAATCAACATATTTTCAATTATTTCCCTGAAATACGAATATTTATAACACAGCGTGTATGCAAACAAATATGCAATAAATATTGTAACGAAATCAAATTGGATTCTTGAAGGGTCTTGAAGAGTAGGTACTAAATATAACGAGAGAAAATATAAAATAATTGATGCGGCTTTGTATTGGGATCCGAAAAATTTAATACTTTTAGCGGGAAATTTCAATAAACATGTATTTATAGGGAATTTACATGAGGCGATTTTACAGCGAACATTTAGTTCAATGCAGCACTTGCCTGGCGTAAATGGCCTTTTCAACTAAGTAATCGCTTTCGAGGAAGTTAGTCAGCTGCCTACTTTCGTTCAAATTTTGATTCACCTAATCGCCTGTGAGTGTTTAGTCATGTAACCAATTCCACTAGCTGAATATTTAGAATAATGGTTTTGAATGTAAGCATTTAGTAAAACAAATATGAATATGAAAATATGTATTGAAGAATAAAACGAATACGACGTTTGAATAGCTACCAGGGCGCTGGGGTTTAGGGGAANCAAGTGAGTGGCAGGGAGCCAACTTTTCCGATGTCCAGACCCCTATATTGGTGAATAGGATTAATGTTTTTCACTTTTGTTGATTCTTATTACCATTTCTTAGCTATAATATAGTCATACGACTTAGTTAGGGCGATCTGGAGTAGCTACAGAATTGAGTTATATATCAAATTAAAGTGCAGGCTGCAATTGCGGTTACCGTGTTTGTCACACAAGTAAAATTGGTAGAAAAAATTATAGCGAGCAGTGTAATCTATTGAAAAATATTTACCAAATATCTGTGGAATTTTGATTCGGATTCGTCTTACTCATAGTTTTGAAATTTTTTTCGCGAAACCAAAAAAAATAAAAGTTTGCTTAGATCACTTTCTTTTTTCAACACCTAGGATACCACTGCACTGAGCCAAAAGCACAATAGTCTTTTCAACCAAGTTATGGTTTGATTTTTTCATGGTCATTAAGCGGGGCACAGAAATTGCGCATATGGAAACTGTGCATTTAGACATTATTTC
>NW_016221717.1:0-1478 GCF_001687245.7 Rhagoletis zephyria
GCCAACGCCAAAGCCAACGCGAAAGTTCTATGTGGACCGGCCTTTAGACCAACGAAGCCTTCCGAGTGAAACTTTCATCGATTATGGGTACCAGTGTTGCCACTTTGCGAGTAATTCCTCAAAACGTGAGGAATTTCGCGTGCGCTTGAGTATTTTTTGAGGATTTTTATTTTGAGGAATTTTCTCTTTATATATTTGCAGATAACAAATGCAACCATGTTTTACACAAGAGAGTTGTTAAATCGCTCTGCAAATTTTTGAACAAAAAGCTTTCCGAAGTTTTATAAAGCGAAATACGCGCACAAACGCCTTGTCAAACATTCTTCAAACCAACTTTTCCCATTTCGCCATACACCATGCAAACATGACTCGTTCAAGCAAAGAGTTTTAGTTTTCTTCCGGTTCACAATGTAAAAGGGTTTGGTTTTCTTCGATTTTTTTCTCTTGCGTCCTCATTCGGTAAAAATTCCGTTGCGAATGAGGCGATTTTATCATTGTTAAATAGTCCCAAAGCTACCACAAAATTATTCATATTTCATATTTATTAAAAGCAAACAAATTCAATTTCCAAAACAAACAATTTAGGTTATCAAACGAACTCGCACATTTTAGCAGCTGTTTTCCTAAATTGTAGCAGTGCTGGAAATTTCCAGTGGAATATTAGTTTAGGTACTATGTGTATACGATATACATACATACACTTCGAATACCATCTTCAAAAGAGGAACAAGGATTTTTCTCAAATTAATCAAAATATTTTTTTCTTCATGATTATAATAGGTGCGTTCGCGTAGCAGTTAATTGTTCAAGTTTAACCAAAACTTACAGGTTTTTGCGTTCGCGTACGCAAAAACTTGCAAAGTAGGGGAAATTGAGAGAGCAAAGTGGCATTTCATTTTGAGGGGAAGCTGTTAGTTTCTGTTGGAAAAATTTTTGCCAACAGCAATTTGCCAACAGGGAAACAGCTGATCAAAAACAGCTGGTAGGAATTTACGCAAATCACAAAATTGAATTTGATGGTTTGGAAGATAAAAATTACAAAATGCGACTAATTAAACTTGTAAGAAATAAGTAGTTATTTGTTTAATCAATAAACTGTGTCAGTATAACACACTGCGATGACTTTTCGTACGTTTTAAATTTTACACTTTTGTATGTAAACAAAAATTATATCAGCTGTTCGTCTAACTTGCAAGTTTCTGCAAATTTTCTGTTCGCGTACTATTTTGGATATTTCTCTCTTGTGAGAGAACAGATGACATTGCGCCGGAATTTGGCAGTTGGTTGGTTTCTGCTGGAGATTTTAAACGAACGCACCTATTGTCTAACTAGGAAACTAATGTTGTTTTTGCATCAATTGCGTTGAATCTGTACGATACACAAGCATCATATTTTCCCATCTAATTTTTGAGTTGTGTCCCTTTTAACGACGGTGTGCGATATGTATGTACATATACCAAATAAAAGTATGAATTGGA
>NW_016221718.1:0-65 GCF_001687245.7 Rhagoletis zephyria
TATGACTCAACTATGATTGGACGACCAATGAGCAGAAAGCCTTAGTTTCGACTTGGGTGGGCTTT
>NW_016221718.1:75-1486 GCF_001687245.7 Rhagoletis zephyria
AAAAATATAAACAATATCATTGTTTATAAGTTATTTGTTGTTAAAATTTCTTAAGTCGTTCCACTTGGTTTCCTTAACAAAAAGTGCATTTGTCACATATTTTCATTTATATAAATGTACATAACACTGTACTTCATACTTTACACACTTTTATTTTATTTTATCTTGTATATAAATCACTTTAATTCAACTTTTGTCGACTTGTAAATTACATTGAATGGCACCCATATTTACAATAACACATGGTTGCAAACTGACACATAACATGTGTTGCCATATTGTACAAAATAATACATACAAATAAGGCAATGTTTAAAAGGAACACAGGGGAAATCAATACAAAAGAAAATGAAAATTTACCGCTAGTTTTATTCTGGGCATGTATTATTATCAATGAGGGTTTCCGGTCACGAACCCCTGTGCAAAAATATTGCCCATGACGTAGGCGGTGTTGGTCCGCCCGATTTGTTTGCTTTAAGTTCGGTCGAAGGCTCCTTACGCAGAAAGGTGTTCTCTGCAAAAGGNCACAGAAAAGGCGGTGTTGGTCCGCCCGATTTGTTTGCTTTAAGTTCGGTCGAAGGCTCCTTACGCAGAAAGGTGTTCTCTGCAAAAGGTGTTCAGCTTCTTTTCTTCGCAAAGCAGAAAGGAGAATTCTTCTGCCTGAGGGTTATAATCCCTAAGTGCGGCCGAAGGCCGCCTACGTAGAAAGGTGTTCTCTGCAAAAGGTGTTCAGCTCCTTTTCTTCGCAAAACATAAAGGAGAATTCTACTGCCTGAGGGTTATAATACCTAACTGCGGCCGAAGGCCGCCTACGCAGAAAGGTGTTCTCTGCAAACGGTGTTCAGCTCCTTTTCTTCGCAACACAGAAAGGAGAATTCTACTGCCTGAGGGTTATAATCCCTAAGTGCGGCCGAAGGCCTCCTACGCAGAAAGGTGTTCTCTGCAAACGGTGTTCAGCTCATTTTCTTCGCAAAACAGAAAGGAGAATGCTACTACCTGAGGGTTATAATCTCTAAAGGCCGGTTGTTCAATGTNTGATTAGCACAAATCGGAGGTAGAAACTCCGGTTAAGCACAACTACTGCTTTATCGATCACATGTTACATGCATGATGTCGAAATCGTCGATAGTGTAGTGGTAGTGATAACCAGATATTGAACAACCGGCTCTAAGGGAAACAGGCGAAATATGTAAAAATTAAGTTGGTAGAGGGTGATTTTGGTAATATTGAATAATCTCCAATTAAAATTTACAAAGATCGATCCATTTTAATCGGAAGATGAAATTAAATGCGTATTACAATTCGAATAAAGCTACATGACAATTTTATAATTGGAATAATTTAGATAAATTTTCAAATAAGAAGTCAGTTTCACGCTAGTTCTTTTAAAGTAAATTTGTGCATAACATTT
>NW_016221719.1:0-1478 GCF_001687245.7 Rhagoletis zephyria
AAAGTGGTCAGAGGAAGTCTTCACACTTAGGGGCACACAGTAGGGGCCTGCAACAATGTCAATCTAGAGGCAATAGTCAAGTATATGCATAATCTTGGGGTTGAAACCAACCTAATAAGGCTTATCTACAGCTTACTTCGTGACAGAACTGTCGCGGAGGAGTGGAGGAGCGCTTGCACTCAGAGCAGAGTCAATGGCGTCATTGCGCAAGTTGGTGTTCTCTCTCCCCTAATCTGGATTACGGCTGTAAACGACCTTCTGGAGGAATTTTAAAAATTGGGCTTTCAGGTCATCGTCTATGTAATTGATGTGAAACTTTTGGTTAAGGGACAATTTCTATACACTCTTTTTTATCTAGCTCGAGGTTACCTGAACCAGGTAACTAGGTGGGCGATCAACGGCGGCCTCGCAGTAAATCCCATCAGTGAGGTTGTTTGCCTGCGGGTAACAGGGTCAAGCACTTAGGCTTGATCCTGGATAGGAAGCTGTAGTGGAAGCCTAACATTGAGGAAAGGGTAAGAAGGGCATCGGCTGCCGGGTGCCTTACTTCGTACTCGCGATAATGAAATTGCATACTCTACTAAATACCTAATAAAATGGACAAAAGAAAGTGACATAAAAAAGGAAAAGAAGAAGTTTCTCTGCTGCAGCAGAAGTTTTAATAGGGCACTTTAAAATACTCTTTGCAGTGCAAGACATGAGGGACCCATTGTTACCACTTAAAGGTGCCGAATACCACGTTACCTCTCAAGAGCTAGTGTTGGGGTTCGGACAGGCCATTGTGCGATTGGTATTCAAGCGGTATGACTAGGAATTTTAACTGATCCCTTTTGTGTCAGCTGTAAAGTGGAAGATGAAGTAGAATCATCCCCACACTTTCTTTTATACGGTCCAATCTTTGCGAGGCTAACTGAACTAACACTGAGTTCTCAATCACTGAGCAATTATAATGTAAATATGATTATACAATACTTTATAAACAGATTTAGCTATTTATTTTTTTCTTGTGACTTCATAAGGTTTCTGACTTTTGGCAGATTTTCGCTTAGAAGATTTTAAAGTATTGGTTGAGTGAAAACTCCCTGCTGCTGTAAATTAAACTTTAGTCTTTAGCGTTGTTAACCTAGTGAAAATATATGTACATAGTCTTTTATTCGCTTCTACCAAAGAAAGCTTCTTAAACTCATGAAAATTACGATAACTTACACTTTGCACTAAAATGAAAATGTAAAATTTATTGCAAAGAAAACTTTCCCCACCAACAGAGCAGTGTTGGCAAACCAAAAACAAAAAAAAAAAACAAACAAACAAAAAACAAGAAAAAACCTATGCAAATAGGTAATTGTAGTCAAAGTTGATGCGACTCGCAAAGTACTAACTGCCGGCAAACAGGGAAAAACTTCAATAAACACTGTAACAACACGGCTGCATACTGTAAATAACTAGCGTTTAACAAAAACCATAATAAAAACAACTGG
>NW_016221720.1:0-1478 GCF_001687245.7 Rhagoletis zephyria
GGATTTTGACATGTGGCGGTCTCAGTTGCTCCATTTTCAGCGAGTTTTAAGTTAAGTTTAGTCGTACGGCTCAAAAAGAAAGGCGAAGCCCTGATGTGGTACAACTCCAACAAGATGTTTATGCGCACTGTTGGCGAAATCCTCGCAGAAATGGAGGCAATATTCGCAAAGAAAGACAACTTGCTCAATGTACGTAGAAAATTTGAAAGGCGAATTTGGAAGTTTGGTGAACAGTTCAGTAGCTACGCTAACGAGAAACGGCTGTTAAGCGCTGGCCTCAACCTATGCGACGAAGAATTTGTTGAATACCTCGTAGACGGCATTCCTCATAAACAATTGCAGATACAAGCCAAGCTTCAGAATTTTAAAAGTGCTGGTGAGGTGACTAGAGCATTTCGGACTGTCGAGTTGCCGCGACGAGCCGCACCAAAAACGAATTTACAAAGTGGTGAAGAGCGGCTAAGGTGCTACAACTGCAATTGCTCCGGCCACATCGCAAAAGAGTGCAGCAAGCCTAAGCGCGAATACGGGACGTGCTTTGCGTGTGGNAGACTAAATTTTCTAGAAATTCAAAATAAAAAGTTAAAATTTTGATGAAATTTTTTTTGAATTTTTGTGAACTTTATATAAAATGCGAAGCTTTACTTTATATGGTTTATATTATAGAATGAACTATATTTTCATAGATATTTAATGCAAACAATGTTTCGTGAAAATAATATTATATATATGTACATTGGTGGCAGACAAAATAGACTCGCCTTACTTTGAAAAGTTTTGGCCGTATGTATTTCCATTGTTTATTTTATGTTTATTATTTTTTTATAAAAGCCTGGCTAGTTATACAACAAACACTATAAAAATCCCCTTTTCAAACTTTATACAAAAATTATAAAAATTCAACAAAAACTTACCAAATCTTTAAACTTTTTATTCAGAATTTAAATAAAAGGTTTGGTACACAGTTTTGTAGCCCATTATAATAAAGTGCAAGTTTCAAGTGGCTAGAAAACACCATTGATTTTTGACAGTTTTTTATGTTGACGATGCTAAGCATACTCTTCCATATAAAACAATTGTCGAGCATACTTTGTGTGGGAAAAAATGCGTGATACCGTCAGCAAAGAAAATTCTTAAAAATCAACGGTATTTTATAGCCAATTGAAACTTGTCCTTTATTATACTAAAATTGAATAGGCTGAAAAACTGCATACCAGAAATTTTTCTTAAAACTCTGAATAAAAAACTTGAAAATTTGATGAAAATTTTTCGAATTTTCATAATTTTTGTTCAAAGTTTGAAAAGCGGATTTATATGATGTTTTGTTGTATAACTAAAAAAATTTATAAAAACATATTATAAAAAGATATTAAACGTAAAATAAACTAAAGAAAAATAGCCGAAATTCTTAAAAGTTCCACGGGTCTATTATTTCTGCCGCCAGTGTATTATAATAAGGTGTACACTTTCATTTGTCG
>NW_016221721.1:0-1478 GCF_001687245.7 Rhagoletis zephyria
CGCCTTATTATTATTCTTTTTTCTTCGTTTTGTTTCTGCTTTTTTTTTGTTTAATTTTTTTTTTTACCTCATTGCTGTGCTTGCATTGTTCTGTAGTAAAAATTGTGGCACCAACATGTGGCAAGGCAAGCAAATTGTTTTGCTCGATAAAAACTCAAAACATGCGCCTGTTAAATACGAAATTAGTTGGAGCGGCGGAAGAAGGTCGGCAACAGCTGCAACCGAAGCGCAATCTAACGCGCGAGTTGACATTTATTTCGCTTTTGTTTTTTTTGTTTGTTTTTACATACAACTTAAATGTACAAATATGTATTTGCAAATTTCATATTTTTGTATACCATTTAGAACACGGATGGGTTTGGTTGGTTAGCCGGTGGTAAGATCACTTTATTCGAAGGAGTCAAAAAAAAATTGAAGAAGACCACCGATAACGCTGTTTACTGAATCGTTATAAGAAAGTAAGTGGGTTGTCCTTGAACTCTTCGAAAAACTAAAGTAAAATCATGGCGAAGAGCATTACTGTTCCTTTGACAAACTGTAATGCGCTTTTATGCCCTTAATCGATCGCCGAAAGTACGCCACCGAAAAACATGAACTGTTAGCCTATCGAATTTCGGACACTTGTAGATTCCTTCTTTTGCTGGATTTTAAATTCCCTGCGTATGTCTATAGTACCAGAAACTACTCTGTTTGCAGTTCTACCAACAGCCTTTAGTCCTCTTTCTTTAGGCAAAACAGAAGCTTCCGAATTTACAACCATACAGCCTACGTGATATTTTATGAATCTAAGCCTACGGATAAGCGGCAGGATTATGTCTCTCAATTCAATAAAGAAACCGGGCACTTTCTGTACCCAGGGCATGACAAAATGACGTGGGATTTGGGAAGTATGTATCTGCGTCTTAAAAACTGCAACTCCAGCGGCAGCAACGGGAACACGTAACAAGCAGACAAAAACGACTGGGACCTTAGTCTCGATGGCTTTATGGTGATAGCGATATAGTGTTTGTATCTAATTCCGAAGACCTTGCCATCATATACATATATACGTATGTACCTCGCTATGCCCTCGCCGATATTTTTCATATTTTATTATCCGGCTACCGACTACCATGTTTTATACCCTAGAAAAGTCGATTCTCCTCACTCTGTTTGAAAAGGTTTCGTTGCGGCAGACAAGTCGTCACGGAGCGCTCATATGTATGTCTATGTGCTCCAAGAGCTCTCAGAAATGTTATTTTTAAGCGCCATATTTTTTCTGTCAGGACGGGGTAATGAGAAAGGATTAGACAAATCCAGCTCAGCTTCTTTCCTAACAACGCCTTTACTGCCTCAATTGGCGGCGAATTGGTATCTTGAGCCCCAGACACAGGCACTAAAAAGTCTATCTAAAACAACCTTTTTACCAGAATTCTATTGTGATGAGTTGTTTAATATGAATTCAGTTATCGACTACGACACTGTTCTAAGGGGTATTG
>NW_016221722.1:0-1478 GCF_001687245.7 Rhagoletis zephyria
CGTGTATTAAATTGAAGTAGCCTCGATTATTTATTTGTATAAAGTGCGTTTGCACTTATAGAATTGTGTAGGAAATCTGTGCTATTATTTAGAACGCTGTTGGCTGAGGTGGTATTGCCTCCATCGTTTTTGATAATAGCGTAGAGCTCTTGTGGTGTCTCTGTTGAATTGGCGCTACTTATTTGTTGCTCAGTTGCTGTTAATTTTAGAGTTTGCGTAGGGCGCCTAAAGGATATACGCGGTTAATTCACTTTTAAGGAATAAATAGTCTTGATTAGTCTGAACAAATTAGAATCTAAACGAATTTCACTTTCGGAAGCGAGGTTTTTTCTGTCGAAATTTTAGTTACTCGTAGCATTTGGTTAGATTAAGTTGTCGCGATCGTCTATAAAACACAATTGGGCTCAGAACCCAATTATGTTGCCGCATGTGGGGTCAACAACTACCAGTCCCTCCTAAAACCATTTCAAACTTTACAGGAATTTTAGAAGATCCCTGATTTCCATGCATCGAAGGCCCACCAAGTTATCGAAGAATTGCCTACCGAGAGTAGAGGGTCTTCGTCTGGATAGAGCAGGGCATTGGCACAACAGGTGTAGAAATGTTTCCTTCTCCTATTCATCTTGGCAGCTTCTACAGAAGTCATGTAAACGTAGGCCATGTAAGGGTAGGCCAAGTCTCGATAGCCATGCTTGCCAATTAGGCATCTGTTATGACAGATATCTACTAATAATCGAATATTGTGTTTATTTAGACTCAGTAGTAGGCCAGTGCATTTAGCGCTGTGTACCGGCCACAATTGCTTGGCAGTATTTCTAAGTAAGGGTATTCCTATTTCGTCGTCCAAGTCGCACCAGTTCGTCTATGTCGCAGTGGCCCGAAAGCCATATCACATTTGGGCGAAATGACTAAGGCCAAAAACATAGTGGAGCGGCGAGAATATGTGTTGCTAAATTTTGTTATGCATAGGTTTCTTAATACAGGAAAAGTGTAAACTTTTACCCACTTTCAAAAAAAAATCGAAAGCGAAATTCTTTTGGAAGTTAAGGCCCTAAAAAGCAATCTCTCTGAGCTGGAAGAAATGTTGATCACACTTGTTTTCAAGGTGGCGGTCCCCCAACTACCTCCTGAATACTGCAAATCAGGTTTTGCATTCTCTGCAACTGACCTTACAATGGTCGATAGCGATAATTGAAAAATTTAGTGCATAAATTATTTATGAAAATATAATCTATAATATAATCCATATAAATCAAAATTTCACTCCTTATACAAAGTTCACAAAAATTCAAAAAAATTTCGTCAAAATTTGGACCTTTCTTCTGAATTTCTACAAAATTTTCGAGTATTCCGGCTTCTGGCCGTTTCAATTTTAGTCTAAAAAAGTGGAAGTTTCAAACGTATAAAAAAGCTCGTTGGTTTTTGAGATATATTTTTTTTTTTGGTGACGTGTTTTTGCATTTTTTTCCATATAAGCA
>NW_016221723.1:0-1478 GCF_001687245.7 Rhagoletis zephyria
AAAATTAATATACCCTTGTGCACAAGTGCGCTCGGGTATAAAAAGCCGTTAAAAGCTTCTACCGAGGATTATGTGTTGGTCGTGACAACCATATGTACACATGTAAAGGCCTCTTAACTACATGAAACCTTAAAAAAGCTATTTAAGCAGCTCTTTCCCCGCATGCTACATTTGCTAAATGTAGGCCATTCCCAAGCTTTTTTGTGAGCCCTTCTTATAAAATTTTTTTAAAACCGCTTTTTGCCCTCATGGTGCATTTGTTACAAGTTGGCCACCCCCGAGGTATGCGGGCAAAACTTTTTAAATCTACAATCAGCGATGATCAGAGAGAGCTTTTACACCACAGAAAGCTGTAAAAATCTTCTTCCGTAGTTTATGTTTTAGTCATGAGTACTGTAGATATAAGAGTGATTTTCTCCTTCAAGAACCAACATGCTAGCCCATATTGATGAGAATAAAAATGGCGTGCCAAAAGAGCTTCTAAGGAACCACAAAAGCCCACTTCACACTCGACGACAAGACACACCTTAATCAGTTGGCCAGTTGGTGAACTTGACAGTATCACATTGCGCAAATAATCAAATTCTAGACCTCTTTAACCGTCAAACTAAGGACAATCACGATTTAGCTTCCCATGTCGCTGGGATAGCATTTACATAACAAATTTCTGATGCTCCCATCCTCGCACTTACTGGCGATGCACCTACCGCCGTGGCAGGTGGCAGGGCATGGAGAGCTCTGCAAAAAGCTAACACCACCGCTGGCTCACAAGTCTACTCTACCTATGCTCCTTTATTTCTACTCATCTAATGCGCATTTCTCACGNAACCAGCGGAGCCGCTGAATTCTAATTCGCTGCACTATGTCCATGGCGTTGTAAATCTCATACAGCTCATTGTTTCATCGTCTGCGGTATTTACCATCGCCAACACGTAAATTGCGTAAGTCTCCCGGATAATCTTTCTCTCGACACCCCAAGAAGCGCCTTATCGTGTCTTGACATTATTCATTCTTATGCGGGCTCGGTGGAGGCGATCAGCTTCAGCGCTTTATCAGAAGTTTCGTCGTGGAGGCTAAGATCGCTTCTTTGCGCAGCACGATTTTGGTATCGTAACTAGGGCAGCGTTCATAAGAGCACTTTAAACGCTCATAGAAAAGAAATTTGTAGGCCTCTCCCTTCTCTTATCTCGAGGATGTTGCGAGATGTTCAAGAACCTTGCGCGCCCACTGGGGTAAACGACGGTACTCCGCGACTGTGCCTTTGCCTTCATAGTTAAATCCTGCACCGAACTTACGCCTCTTTACATGGCAGCTGTAGTAGGCGTTGCAATTTGATATGTTCTTTCTATTTAGTCCCGTCCACTGCATCTCTAAAACATCAACCAGGATGAGGCAGCTTTCCTATGCCAAGTGGATGCCCTCTAATCATAGGCAACATTGCTATTTTCATTGAAAGTTTGTTTTACGTGGTGGGTCCC
>NW_016221724.1:0-1478 GCF_001687245.7 Rhagoletis zephyria
TATATATAATTATTTGATTAATTTCTATTATCAACCAACAAGCCAAACTATATACAAAAATTAAGGATATTTAATAACTGCTTGAATTATTTATTTATTTTATTCTTATCAAAATCTCAAATTTTAAATATTAATTACTACTTTTATAAATTTTTAAAAAGAATCGACTTAAATGTCCAAAGTTAATGAACTAATTTGTTTTAAAACAAAACTTTTATTTTTATTTTAGTTCACTAAAAAATTAACTGAAGTATTAGTTTTATTTTTAACTAAAATGTTTTCTTTTGCCTATTCAATATTATTAAAAATGAAAAAAATATAGTATTTATTGTACCTTAATACTCAAAAATTTAATACTAATTATTGGCAAATCTAAGGCTGCTAAATAAAAATAATATTAAAGTGCACTTAATCAAAAGTTTTTTATTGTATATTCATGAATTCATTTCATTTTTTGACTCCCAAAGTACTTAGTGGTTTTGGTCCATAATTGGCCTAGTATTTTTCTGTCTATTTNCAAATACCAGTTGATTGCATGAAAAAAAAAAATAGTTGGCTGACTAGTTGGGTATGCGGTTCATACTGTTGTGGGGTAGTTTAAAACTAGTTCATTTGACTATAGGGAAATAAGGGGTATTCCCTGAGTCTTCTAAAGCCCTTGCACGGTAAACAGATTGCACGGTAAAAGCCGGTTTTTGTATGGAACAGTTTTGCAAACCGTGCAATCCGTGCACCGCGCAACCCAGTAGGTAATTTTAGGAGTTAAAAGCCCTTCCGAATGGCCTTCCTGAGAGTCATTTATTTTCCTTTCTATTTTATATGGAGTGGCACAAATTGAAGGTCTTCTTCTTTCGCTACCCATGGAAGACCTTCACGAAGGGCTTTTATAGGACGTACTTCAGAAGGCCTTTTGGAGGAGTTCTTTTAAAGTGTCTTCTTTAATTTATAAAAATCATACATCCAATACGTGTTATTGCAACCTAAAATTTTTACTGAAATTCGTTTGTAATGCTAAATAATATAAATTTATGCGTTCGCGTAAATTGTAAATGGATTAGCCCTTCTAGAAGGCATGCAAGGAAGCACTTTTTTTTAGCCCTTCTTAGGTAGGCCTCTTAGAATGACCTCACTTAAGAAGGCCTACCAAAATTATCTTCTGGGAATTAATGACTTAAAGTAAGGAAACTACAAATTTAATTGCAAGAATAAAGTTGTGCTTTCAAAAAAAAGTAAGTTTTATTAACACAGCTTTTTAAATAATTGCGCGCTAACCAGCTACCAAAACTGTCACGCCTGTCTTCAAATTAATGCTTAAGTACTCAAAGAAAAACTGGCATACTTTGCCATTACAGAATACTGGAGAAAAAATGAAATCATGTAATTATCGACAATGCCTGCAGGCGTCAGTGAAAACCGTGTTCAACGTTATCAAACAATAACTTCATAGTTGTGGGTGACGCAGTGGTGACTCATCAAAA